>NC_000077.6:62056620-62231620 GCF_000001635.26 Mus musculus
CTTGGAACTGACTGCATAGCCTAAGCTGGGCTTGAACTTGTGGTCTTCCTGTCTTTAACTCCCCTATATGGAATGACAGGTGTGTGCCCCGTTGCTTCTTCTTTTTCCTTTTCCTTTTCCTTTTCTTTTTCTTTTTCTTTTTCTTTTTCTTTTTCTTTTTCTTTTTCTTTTCTCTTTCTCTTTCTCTTTCCTTTCCCTTTTTCCTTTCCCTTTTTCCTTTTCCTTTTCTTTTTCTTTTTCCTTTTCCTTTTCTTTTTCTTTCTTTTTTCGTTTTTTTCCTTTTTCTTTCTTTCTTTCTTTTTTTTTTTTTTTTTTTTTTAGATAGGGTTTCTCTGTGTAGCCCTCGCTGTCCTGGAACTCACTCTGTAAACCAGGCTGGCCTCAGACTCAGAAATCTGCCTGCCTCTGCCTCCCAATGCCTTTACTGGGATTAAAGGCGTGGGCCACCACCGCCCTGCTGGTTTGTTTATTGAAACAGGTTTTCACTGTATAGCTCTCACTGGAATGGAACTCACTATGTAGACAAGGCTGGCTTTGAGCTCATAAAGATTCCTTATTGTATTTTTCTTTCCTTTTCTCCCTCCCCCTCCCCCCCTTTTTTTTTTTTTTTTTTTTGCCTATTCATATACAGGATTACACTGAATTTTTTTTTCTAGTCTTGTACTTGCCTTCCATATCTGCTATGGTATATTTTTTCATATTGCCAAATTCTACTTGCTAATGGTGTTTATTTTTAAATTATTTATGTGCATGGATGTTTTGCCTGCATATGCATCTATGTACCATGTGCATGCCTCTTGCCTGCTGGATCCAGAAGAGGGTGCTGGATCCTCTGGAACTAGAGTTACAGACAGCTTTGAGCAATCATAGGGTGCTGGGAATTGAACCTTGATCCTCTAGAAGAGCAGCCAGTGCTCTGAACTGCTGAGCCATCTCTTCAGACGCCTGCTAGAAGTGTTTTGAGAATTTTTATTTTTAGCAACTGAGCATGGTGGTACATACCTGTAACGTCAACACGGAGCCCAAGAGGACCATATGTGTGACACTGGGATACATGTGTTCCAGCCTGTCCTGAGAGATGGAGGGATGCATGGATCAAGACACTGTCTCAAAAAGCATGCCTAATATAGTAGTGCACACTTGTGGTCCCAGCACTTGGGAGACAGAGGCAGGAGGATCACTGCAAGTTAGAGGTCAGGCTGATCTATACACACAGTCCCAGGCCAGCCAGGGCTACATAGTGAGACACTGATTTAATAACAACAGCAGCAACAAGGATCCTCTTCACTGTGATTCCTGTGGGTCTGTACTTTCATTTTCTGTGTGGGTTTGGAGTCAGATTCTACTACTTCAGAAGATACACCCTTCCATTTCTGATGAAACTGTGTAGAGTCGGTATTAATTCTTCATTAACTATCTGGTGAATCCCCTGGTGAAACTTTACTGCAGTTAGAGTTAGTTTTCATTTTGTTTTTTCATTAAGAAGGGAAATTTTTTTATTTGTTTTGAGACAGGGTCTTTTGACACAGGCTGTGCTCAGACCCAGTATGTAGCTGAGGATGGCTCTGAACTTCTGATCTTTCTGCTTCCACCTCCCCCACGTGGGATGCCGGACGCATGGCAGCAGAGGAGTTTGTGCAGTTCTAGGGACTGAACAAGAGCTTTGCATCCAAGGCAAGCGCTCTACCAACTGAGCTACATCCCCAGTCAGAAGGAGGCTTATTTTTAAAACTACAAAGGCAAACTTCCCTAATGCTTGTAGGACTGCTCAGATTCTCCACACCACACTGAAGGAGGTGAGCTCACCAAGCAGTCAGCTGTTTCTCCTTTGTTCCATTTCCTGTGTGTGGAGGGCAGTTATTCATACTGTCCTTGAATTCATGCTTTGAGTCCACAGGGTCTTGGCAATGTCTTTCTGTTTAACTCTTGATATTGATCATTTGTATTCTCTCTCTCTCTCTCTCCCTCCCCCCTCCTCCCTCCCCTCCCTCTCTCCTTCTCTCTGTTGTTAGTATTGTTGTTGTGATTTAGACAGGGTTTTGCTCTACCTAGCATTAGCCCATAACTCAACATGTAGCCCAGACTTTCCTCAAATTCACAGCAATCCACCTGCCTCAGTCTTCCAAATGCTGGCGTTATAGAAGTAAGCTGTCATCCTGACTTTTTTGTTAGCTTTAATAGAGGTTTGCCAATTTTACTGACTTTTTAACAATCAGCATTTTCATTAATTTCCTCTATCCTTTTCTGTTTGTGACTTCATTGATTTTTGCCCTATATTATTTTCTTAGCTGTATAATGGAGATATCTCACTTCTCTACTATAATTGTTAGAATGGAATGAAGGTAGTGCAGAGCCTGAATGTAGATATGACTATAATTGTGGTGATTTCTCCCTTTGAACTATTTCCCAGAGTAGAATCTCTCTCTTGGGAATTACAGCTAAAACAAAACAAAACAAAACAAAAAAACCCCAAAACTTACATTCCTTAGTGTGGAGCACACCTTGTAGGGGGTTGGGCTTAGCCTAAGATTCCCCCCCACACACACACACAGAATCACAGTTGACTGATGTCTAGATTTAAATACATACTAAATCTTTAAAAATTATTTCTATTATTCTTATGTGTGGGGGTATTTTGCCTGCATGTATGTCTGTGCACTACCCACATGCCTTGTGCCTTCTCTCCAGCAACCCAAATACATACAAATTTAAGAACAGAAGAATTGCATAGGCTTATAAACACTTCTCGCCCCCTGACATCTGTCACAGATACTGTAGGGTTGGGAGCGTTTAGGAATCACCTGCTCCGACAAGAAGAGAAGGAAATGGACACTACACGGGAGAGACATGGTGGCCCTGGCAGAGTGGGGAATCTGCATTATCTGATCTAAAACCAGCTCAACATATTAAATCATCCGTGTTATCTCAGGGAGCTTTTCCCTGGCCCTGCAAATCGGGCTCCTTTTTCACGGGTGGGCAGTGATACAACCTGCAGCCCTCTGTAGCATCCCAGTACAGTGCCTCTTATTTCAAGGGCAATGAAATGGAATGTGAATATTTAGCTGGGGTCTACATGGTGGTGCTAATGTGGATGGTTACATGGTTTGCTGTATGGATATATGTACAGCACATTATACATATATATTTATGTGCTATATACACAGAATATTTATATATTAAATGTAATACAATATAAAATTTATCTTCACATGTTACAAACATAACAATTACATGTATATATTGTGGACATATGAAGTTATTATAAAATATATTAGTACAGTATATATGTATTAATATAGTACATTTAAAGCCACATCTTTAATTTCAATACCATATGACAGGTTCTTTCCAGCTTTGCCCCTGTCATTTCTGGGAGTGATAAACACTGCTCATACTATCCTCAGTTTATTTGAACATGTGTTTAATATAATATAATAAATATAAATGTGTGTAATATATTAAGAGAATAATATAATATTCTCTCCAATCCTTCACCCAGCTGCTGATCCTCCAGCCGCCAAACCCTACCCCGCTCTCTCTCCTGGTTTCCTAACCTTTGCTTCATACTTACTTACTTACTTACTTAGCATAGTCATCTTTTCACTTGGGCAAGGGAGAGAAAGATGCGAACAGAAGTGAGCCAGACTTCCCTTTCTCTGTGTCTTTTTCTCTCGAGTGTTTAAGATTAAAACCAAGACCTCATACATGCTAGGCACAGGCCCTATTACTGAACCACGTGCCTAGACCAACTGGGCATGTTCCTCATCTCCTATATGTTTCAGCCAATCATGTCGTCTCTTAATTATTTGCATTGTCGAAAGCTGACTCTCATGCCTCCTTTGATGAGAAAGCGTTTGTTTCTCATAGCTGGAAACACTGATATATTGAAGTATGAAGGAAAAGCATGGCTGCTCTTGTCTCTGGGGAGATCACAGACAGGCAGAGTCAGTGCTTCATCTGGGAGCCGGGTGCCTCTTCTTGAGCTCTGGGCATGTAGGAAGGGGCCATGAGGGATGCAGGTTATAGCTGCTTTAAAGTTCCACCCCACTCTAGTCAGAATGGCCACCAACAAGAATACAAATGACAACAAATGCTGTGGCGGATGTGGGGAAGGGGGCCGTACTCTTATGTATTCTGCCATAAAGATACTTGTAAAATTGGAGCCAGGAATGGTGGTCTATGCCTTTAATCCCAGAACTCAGGAGGCTGAGGCAGTCAGATAGATCTCAATGAGTTTGAAGCCAGTTGGTCTACATATGAGTTCCAGGAGAGTTCTAGGATATCCAGGGCTACATAGGAAGTCCCTGTCTCAGAACAAACAAACAAACAAATAAAAAAAGATTGGAAGGTAAAGCAGATGAAGCTGGAAAAACTTTTCTTGATTGCCATAACCCAGGTTCAGAGACACAAATGCCACGTGTTTCCTCTCATATACAAATCCTAGCTTCAAAATGTTAGCCACGCTTGTCTAACTTGGAGTGCCTACAGGAGCCAATAGACTAGAGAGGGGGCATTAGGGGAGGTGCCTTATAATAAAACATGTGAAATGAAAATAGAGATGGAATATTGGGGATGAAGAGGTTTAATGAGGAGGGTGAGAGGGTTGGAGAGAAAAGGGGCAACAGAGCTACCGTGTCAGCGGGTGTGTGAAGTATGGAAACTTACTATCTATCCATTTGAGGTTTTGGTCAAAGAGGCTTCAGAAGCTGCCAAAACAATACAGCCTTCTTTCTGTCCTTCTTGAATGATACAACCCTGTTGCTGAAGACACCACGTATCTCAGTTATAAGACTTAGAGAGTACAAGGTGGGAGGGAACTGGAAACTCCCTCCTCACTGGCTAGCTTTCATAGTGCTAGAAGACACTGCATAGACTGCTGAGGGAGGAAAGACATCACTGATCTTACCCGGCTGGAAACCCTATGAATTTCCATAACAACCTGCTTGCAAGAGCATCACTTTTATGGGAATACCAACTATTCTCAAACCCCATAGTAAGGCTGGGCAAGCATTGGAATAATAATACAGTAAGGCTGGGATGTTCTGGGGTGATCTAGGAAGGGATGGATGTGCCCTGAAGTAATAGTGCCATAAGGCTGATAGCCATACTAGGGTATACTAGTGTGATGGAGTAAAAAGGTGCCATGCACTTGAAGTAGTAACACAGTAAAGTATTAAGTACTCCAGAAAGGTATGCTGGAGCAACAATGCATACAGCTAGGAACTGTCCTGAAGGAACAGTACAGGAAGCCGGAGGGCATGGGAACTATAGTGCAATAAGAGCTGGGAGCTATGCTTGAATAGGAAGAACTGGGAAATTGGTTGAATATTAAAGTAATAAGCTTCAGGGATGGAGATGTTACCAATAACAGATGGTTGTATTAACTAATTAGCACCTATTATTCGGAATGCATGTAGATGAGGCATTGCAAATAAATATGCCAAGTGCCATTGTGAAAACTCAGGAGGGTCTGTGTGACTGTAGCACTAAAGATATAGGATGTTTTCCACTGTTCTTGTAGGACATCGGGACTCAAGTCCTTGAATAGGATCTGCTTCTTTTTGTAAATGTGTGTTGATTTACTAGTTTGCTAAGGCAGTGATTGTGAATGTAGCTCCTTCATTTGAGCTGGTTTGTATTCTGAACATGGTGTGGTACCAGTTCTCCGGGCTTCATTATAGTTTAGCATTCTACTGAAGAGCCAGCTTTATGTTCCAAATGAAAAGGCCTGTTTCTCTGGGTCTGGTTCAGAATCGTCACACAGGGTGGAAGGGAAACTGGAAGTCTTTCCACTGAATTCATGGAATATTATAAAGTTCCAGCCCTTGAACTTGGCGCTGACCTTCTGAAATGTTCAAGGCCCCCAATGGAAAACATGGTTAGATCTCTGACACTGCTTTTCCTGGCTGCTGGCGCACAGTGGATTCTCAGAGCCGAGCTCCCGCTTCTGAGTGCTTGTTTGGATAACCAAGTTTGCTATTGAATTGTCGTTACCCATTGATTTCCACTTGAAAACTTAATTTATGATCACGAGAAGTACTTTTCCTAAGCAAATTACAGTACGGATGGGCAGGGTGGAAGTGTGGGGTTGATAGCTCACCTCTCCTCAGAGGACCCATGTTGAGATTTCCATAATCTATTCCAATGGGAATTTTTTTTCTCACTTGCTTGACCCCAAAAGATAAATCAGTAAAGACGGTTTCCTGTGGTAAGGAAGTAGTTTTGAAACATGAGAGATCTATACTAAATTAAGTCAATTCGTTGAATAGTGTGCAGGGTGGCCTGGTAGGAACCCTGTTTGGGGTTGATTATCTGAAACAGGCTTGCACACCGCCCGTGTAGCGATGTGGAAATTGTAAGAATACTCACCTGTGCCATCTGAGGAGCACAAACTAACCTTGCCCAGCCCCTCACTACATCCTGGTGGTAGGGCTTTAAGCACGTTATCCACCACTGCTCCTGGGATAGCTGTGCCTGTGCATTTCTAGATGAAAGCCAGTGAAAAGGGTATGAGAGCTGTCAGGCCCAGTGCTAAGGAGGCAGAGGCAGGAGGATCATTTGAGACTTGGACTCAGTTCAAGACCTCCTTAGGATTCACAACTAGCCCCTATCTGGGAGGGGACAGACCGCAAAGTGTCATCCTCACTCTGTTTTCCTTCCATTCTTGGCACTTGTCGCATAGTTCTTGGTGGTTTGAGAACAGTCTTTACACATTCACAGGCCACCTTGGTACTTTCAGATACAGACTCCCTGGGCCTAGAAACGTCAACCAACTTGATGGTTTCCTTGAACTTCGGTTTTCCACAACCAAAGCTTGACTCGGGCAAAGGGTAGTTGGGGGCACACATGTGTGAGAGATGCTCTGAATACAGTCAGATTTGAAAGAACACTGGGGAGCTCTTGCCCTCCATGTTTCTCTCATCCCTTTTCCCTGATTTTGGTGTCTCACTGAGTAGACCAGGCTGGCTTTGAACTCTCAGTCCTGAGGAGCCACAACTACAGTTGCATGTTACTACAGCTGGCTCTGCTGTTTTCATTGCAAACCACCCTAGCTCCTTTCAAGGACAACTTCCCAAGCCATTTCTTATATTCCCGCCAACCCCTGATTCCAGTCATTATCAGTTACCCAGTTTGGGGTCAGAGTCACAATGCTGAGAACCTTCTCTCCACGTGACCCTTCACACCATTGCTTAGCTTTGCCGAGAGCCTCCTCTTCTGTAAAGTGGATATAATCCCACTGTTACTAGACGTTATGACAAAAGGAAGTATTCTGTTGGCTCCTGCATCCACAGATTCTGCACCTGCAGATCTAACCAACTTCAAAAATATTTGGAAAAAGCAAGGCATCTGCACTGAGCCTGTGTGGATCCTTTTTTCTTCGTGGTTCTCTAACCTACTTTTCAGTAACTATAAGGGTTACATGCAAAGACTGTGCCATCTCTTGTTCATGCACACATGCGTGTATATGTGTGTGGTGGGGCTGTATTGTGGGAGTGTTCACGCCCTCTTTTGTTCAAGCATGAATGTGTATGTGGGAGGGAGGTTGTAGTTAAGTGTGTGTGTGTGTGTGTGTGTGTGTGTGTGTGTGTGTGATTCAGCTAATCAGTGAACTTCAGAGATCTGTCTGTTCCATGCTCCTGCTCCAGAGCTGGGATCATAGACAAATGCCACCACCCTTGAATATCTACGTGGGCTCTGGGGATCTGACCTCAGGTCTTCATGCTTGCATCACGGGCATTGTGTCCACTGTGCCATCTCCCTGGCTGTGACACTTTATACAGGGAAGGCACAGTCAAGGCTTTTGTTGATTCAAGGTCTCAGAATCCAGCCCTCTGATACTGAGAGATGACTGCACCAGTAACAGAGAGCAGAACCCAAAATGTAGATATTTGTATAAACTGCAATCCCCTCCTCAACCATCTACATTAAAAAAAAAAATCCTTGCTTAGCAGTTACAGGAGAAAACAAGATCCAAACTTCAAAACCCCACATCTTAGAATCTGGAACATCTCACCCAGAATCCTCAGGATTTGCTTTCTTTCTTCTTTAAGTTTTTATTACTTTAGAGCTCTTTGAGGTTCAGAGCAATGTGGAAAGGACAGATTCCCCATGTGCCTCTCCTCACACACCCTCTCCACCATTATCAACACCCTACACAGTGGAGCTCTGGTTACAGCAAGCCTGTACTGACATATTTATCACTCAAAGCTCATAACTTAGGTTGGGAATCAAATGTCCAACGATGTGTCTGTCATTGTCAGTATTGTACAAAGCTTTTCCTCTCTCCTAGAATCCTCTGTGGTCTGCCTGTTTGTTCCACTCCACTGCCTGGTGGTAACCAGTAGTTTACTTTCTGTTTCCAAAATGTTACCTTTCTAAGAATGTTGCACCGCTAGATCCACATTGCAGGCAGCCTGTTTGAATTGTCTCCTTTCACTTAGTAATATACATTTAAGATTGCTCCATGTAGCCAGGTACAGTGGTGCGTGCCTATAATCCCAGCACTCAGGCAGAAGCAGATAGGTTTCTATGAGTTTCATTTTAGTGGCTTTTAAATAAGTGTTGCAGTTTTCCTCTTAACCCAGCTAGCTCCCAAATAATTGAGACTGGAAATTTATATTTATTTAACAAGCTTTACGGACACAACAACTAGCCGGGTGTGGTGGCGCATGCCTTTAATCCCAGCACTTGGGAGGCAGAGGCAGGTAGATTTCTGAGTTCAGGGCCAGCTTGGTGTACAGAGTGAGTTCCAGGACAGCCAGGGCTACACAGAGAAACCCTGTTTCAAAAAACAAACAAATAAACAAACAAACAAAACATCATTTCCATTTCTTTAAGGTTGAGATACTTTGTCTCGTACCCTCTCTTGTGGAAGCCCTAGGGTTACAAGACAGACAAACTCTTCTCCTGATGAATAGAAGCCCTTGACTCATGCTTCAAATTGCTCCTCTAAGGCTGAAACTGATTTTTCTCCAACTGCTGGTTGAAAAGGACTCAAGGATGTTTGACACCCACATTCATCCACCCAGGCAGTCAGTATCTCCCCGTCATGTTCTAAGCTTTTCTCTGAGAGTTAGGACGGTAGCAATGAGTAGACAGTTGGAAGTCCCTGTTCTTGTGGATCACATGTCCTTTCCAAAGGTTCAAACTAAATTCAACATCCTCATTGCAGAGTCCCTTAATGACTCCCCTGGCATCTGGACTTATCCTAGTTGAAGTGACATTTTAGTCACTTAGATAAGTTCTGGAGTTATCAGCAGCAGCATATTTCCTTCCACGTGCAGTTGTCCTTAGCAGTTCCACGTGGCGGCCTGTTTCCTTTGGGTTTCACTGGCCATACCCACACAGGGCCCCCTAAAGCACAGCAGCTACCTCATCTCAGTCGCCACTGGTGCATACAGTCTATTCTTTGACCATGTGTAATTGGGGCCCATCTGGGGACAATTAATTGAAAAACAAAACTTGTTAAATCAAGAAAGAAAGAGAATGGAGGGAGTAAGACAGAAAATAAGAAAGGATGGCAGACTTTAAACATTATTTGCCATCAACTATTGACATGCGAGTTTATTTACTGATCTTTAGTTAGGATCAGGAATGTTGTTAGACTAGGCTTGCTAACTGAAGTTGCTTAACCTCTTTAGGCACACTCTATAATTTTCAGGTTCATGGCTTTTTGGTATTAAAGAGAAAAATTCAACAGCAGGATACATTGTTAAATGAATGCACCGATAACTGGTTCAATAGAAGTAGTTGCAATTCTCAGGGTGCTCATTAGATATTCTGGTTTGAATATTGGTTCTCTTAGTGTGCTTCAACCTTGAAAATATTTATTCACAAATGCATGTGCTGCCAAAGAGTGGTATGTTGACATTAGACATGATTGTAATGTGAGGGTATTTGTTTCTGGGAAGAGAAGCCCTGCAAAGGTCCAGGAAAGAGATGTGATCAAATTCTCTTCTAAGCTGAACATTAGATCTCAGCTCTGCATTCAAAGATTGACAGGGAATGTTTTTGTTGACTAAACATGGAGTCCCAGATGTTTTCCCAGAAATCTTGAAATCAGCTTCCATATTGTGTCAAATCAAAAAAAAAAAAAAAAAAAAACCAAGGGATACATATTTTATTTAGCCAGTGTGTAGAAATGCATACAAATCATTTGAGTTTGTCATACTTTAGTTTTATTTGGAAGGAATTATAATTTGAAATATTTTATTGAGAAGCTAGTTTTTTACCTTGATTTTTTTTTTACCTTGTTCTAACTCATCTACATGAGTAGCTAAATTCACTTAAATGATGAATCTGAAAATAAATGACAAATCTGTAAATGATAAATCAGTTTTTATTGTCAATTTTTGATACAATGTTGTTGTTGTTTATGGGAGAGTGAGAGGGCAGAGTCTCACCACGCAGAACTGGAGTGCCTGGAACCTCCTGTGTTGATTAGGCTGGCCTTAACTCGAACTCCAGCCTTCATCGTGTGCCACCATACTCAACTCCAAATTTTGTTTTTGATTCCCTAAATGACTTGTAAGAGGTCACAATTCATAACATTTCACCAGCATGTGACTTTAATTTGCCCATATTCTGAAGAGAGATGATGTTGCTATAGTCTGCATCAGCACTTTTTTCAAAACTTGCTGGAATTGGCAATGAGTTCATGCCTTGGTCCTGAGGAAATTTAGTCTTGATGTACTATTCAGTGATATTTCATTATACATGAGTTTTAGGCGTGATAACATCGTCTTCTATTAATTTTACCAGCCATGGCTACATCCACTTAGGTCAGATATGTTGACAATGGTTAAAAAACATAATTTTACTACTTTATATAAAAATCTCTTAACTGACCTATACCTTTTGTTTTGTTTTGTGGTAGAGTTTCTCTGTAGCCCTGGCTGTCTGAAACTTTCTGTGTTGACCAGGCTGGCCTTGAACTCAGTGATATTTTAAAAAGATGTGTATATGGCATGTATATGTGAATACCCATGGGATCCAGAAAAATGTGCCAGATCCCTCGGAGTTGGCATTACAGGCCTTTGAAAGTTACCTGATGCGGTGTTAGGAAGTGAACTCAGGTCCTCTAGAAGAGCAGTACGTGCTCTTACATCGCTCCAGCCCACTTCAGTGCTATTGGATTTGTTCTGATACCCGTAATAAAAATGGATTTGCTTCATCAGTGCTGTCATGGACTGCCTTAAGCATAAATTTGAAGTTAATGGTTTTGTTCTCCAAACTTCTTTCCTATGGGTTCTTCCTTCTTCAGCTCACCTGGTTATAGTTTGGTGAGACAAACTGATTTTAGACCCCACCCATTCCCTTTTAGGGCATTTTATATCTGTTGCACTTTCCACATTGCTTAATAAGCTCACCACCCATAAGTGGTTTGGTGTAGTTTTAAAATTATTATTATTGTTATTAATTATTATTATTATTTGCCACTCAATATGTTACCATATAACTAGCTCTTATAACAGAATTTGTCTGTTTTATAATTAAAAACAGTGAGACGACACTAGAAGGCCTTCAGTTTTACTATTTTGTTTTTGTGACTATTATGTCCTTGTAATAAACATTAAAATCGGTAGCATTTATATATGCTGCCCTTTGAGTTTTCAAAACTTGTGCAAATTCTCAACGTATTAAGCAGAATGCCTTATAGTTTGCCTGGAGAAAAAAAAAACATCACCTGTTTATATTTTGTTGAACGATCTTCCTTTTCTTCTGGCGGCTTCTGTTTCCTTTGAGCCATGGTGGAGCCCGTACTTTACCGTTACTGATCATGCTTGGGGGATGATCTTGATGAAATATGATCGGTTGTGTCTATTTCAACTAGAAAGTGCTTCTCATTTCTCATCTCTACACTACTGCTGGCTGCTTGTACAGAAGGTTTTATGAGCCCACAGGGCTTTTTGATTGCTGTAGGTGCCAAATGCAGAAAAATAGGGGCTCTCCTTTGCTGTGGATAGCACATGCCAACAGGTAGCAGTGGTGTATGGCCATGGCTTTGAATGGTCCTTCGGCAGGGTCAACAGGGCCCCGTCTAGCTCAGCAGCCATTCCCTTGGTTCCAAGAGGTAGTACTTTTCTTCTCATCTACCTTTTATTTCTGGATGTTCTTTCTTTTATTGTTGGGTTAGGTCTTACAGCGTGAGAGGTCGGGCACTGGAGAAGGCATAGAATTTTACTCCCAATGGCAGACCAAACCCTAGCTGGAGTGTGGTAGTCACCACTGTTAGAAGCAAGCTGCAGGTGGAGCCTGTCCCCTCCAACCCCCAAGCATGTTTAAGAATTTAGATAAGTGTGGTGGCACACGCCTTTAATCCCAGAATTCTCAAGGCAAGAGGCAGGCAGATCTATGTGAGTTCCAGGGCAGCCAGAGCTACACAGAGAAAAAGAGAAACTCTGTTTTGAAAAACAACAATAACTACACACACACACACAAACACACACAAACACACACATACACACACACACACACACACACACACACACACACACACGGTTAATGTTTTGTATGTTTATAGATAATTCCCCACGAATTATAGTTACTGCAGGCAGGATCTTTAGTGACACTGAACCTTTTTGCATATATTCAGTGTGTTCTTGCTCCCCCCCATAACACACACATTAAATTTTCACCAGTTCTTGTGATAAGTTATACAACTTAAGTACAACCAGCATTTGTCTAAGGACAAACACCCAGCCCTACCTGACTCTTACAACCCAGACAGCCCAGTGCTGGAGGCAGCAGTGCACAGGCACAGTCTTTGAGGGGAACTTTCAGCCAAAGTACTCACCTTGCCAAGGGTATGTCTGAATACTTAGTGCTTGTTGGCTGTTTGTGGATTGGTTATCAGACAAGTGTTAAATGGAGGTTGTATGTATTAGCAGGCTGTCCTCTTGAACCACATCTTTCCCCAGACCACGGCACTGCTCAGCAGCCTTCAGGCTAAGACACCTTACAACCTCTTGCCTAGATTAATGTGACCCCACTGCAGCCATATCTCCTTCCCCCATTGGAGCATTGATTGTGACTTCTTCACAATCGAGCCTTTGTTCACCCTCCTGAACAAAGAGGAGCCCAGAGCTGGGCCTTGCTGTTCAGGATGCCGGTGTCCATGCCAAGTGCCTCCTCATCCCTCTGTGCCTTCCTGCTACTGCAGACAGGGACAGAATGCAGCTCACTGAGAAGGGACAGGCTCACACTCAACACCTCTTTCCAAAGGTCTTTCTGAAGGGACTCACAACAGCATGTGCCTTTTGCTTTTAAAATCCCATTCACCATATCAGGCCCTGCCTGCTTCTCCTTCTTGCTTAATAATTCTTGATTGCTTTGAATAAAGTCCAGTTCTAGAGCCAGGCACCTCCAGGGTCAGAGTAACCCTCACCGCCCCCCCCCCCCCATCCCTTCTCTTCTTCACAGCCTGCCAGGCTTCAATCACGCTAATTAAATTCAGAGTGAGGGCCCAGTTTCTTTCAACTAGAAAACAACACAGTCCTAAGGCTTTTACTTGACTTTGAGGGGTCAGGGATCACTTGCGTATCATAAAATCCATCTAAGGTGTGCAAAGCAGTGGTTTTTAATAAATTGGCCAAGTCACAACTGTCATCGCAAACCAGTGTTAAAACTCTGTATGTCCTCAGATCGCCCTCCTTCTGTTGCCCTGTTTTTACCACCAGCTCAGGTCAACCACGGATCTGCTTTTATCCAGAAGAACCTTCCCCTGACCCCCTGCACCGGCCACCTTTCTACCACTGGAGTATTCCAGGCCAGCATGCAGGCATTCACCCAGTGAGCCTGGGTCTGAGTCAGCCACTTGGCTTCGATGCCTTCCGCTCACACTCAAGCTTCCCTTGGCTCTCTTCCTATGTGAACTTGGTCCTCTTTCAACAAGGTGGCGATGCTCATTGGGAAAGCTGAACTTTTTTTCCTTCTTCAGAATGTGGGAAACTTGAAAAATGTGATGTACAAAATAAGTACTGAAAATTATGTCCTGGATAAAGGAATCCACAGCCTCTAAGGTGTGGGCTCTCTTACCTTCTAGGATATCGAGGGTAGTGCACGTAAAGCCACTTTAATATTTTATTTTTGAGACAGGATCTCTCTACATCTGATTGTCCTGACTGTTCTAGAACACACTATGTGGATCAAGCTGGCCTTGAATTCACAGAGATGGCCTGCCTCTGACTCCCAAGTGCTGGGATTAAAGGCATGTGCCACCACAACCCATCTTTAATTATTTCTTCTTAAAGAAAATATAATATGATCTAAGTATTACTAGGTCTGGGCATGTGCCCAAAGAATTGAAGGTAAAGACACTAAAAGATCTGTCATGATGGATTATATTGCTGTAAAACGTAACAGGTGGAGATAATTCAAGTGTCCATTAATAGATATACAAATGAATACAATATGGTATGCTGTGCATTCTTAAAAACTAGAACATTCTAGGGCTAGAGATGGCTTAGCAATTAAGAACATACTCGTTGGAAGATTTTTCTCTTCTAGGTACTTCAAGGAGTGGACTTATATCACATCTGTCCTTCTGCAATGGTTTGTTTTAATACAATGACATCAAGGCTCTTCCATGTTATAGAATGCACCAGGATTCCCTTCTTTTTCTTTTCAAAAGCGTGTGTGTACAGGCCTGCTATGGTGCTACATACCTTCAACCCCAGCACTCAGGAGGTATCACCATGATGGTGATGTTTGCAGAGCAGTGTAAGTATACTGCCCACTGGGAAATTGCACACAGTTAAAACAAGCATGGTTAAGTGCTATGTGCATTTACCCCGAATTAAAAAAAAAATCAAAAAGAGATTCAAAACGTGCTGGAGAGATGGCTCAGGCATTAAGAACACTTGTTGCTCTTACAGAGGATCCAGATTTGGTTCCTAGCACTCACATGGTAGCTCACAGACATCTGTAGCTCCAATAGTAGGGGACCTTGTGCCCTTTTCTGAATTCTGCATGCACCAGGAATGCATAAGGTCCGCTTACATATGTGCAGGCAAAAACCACTCATATACATTAAATAAATTTTAAATGAGATCCAAAGGGGAAACCCAGAAAGTATTTTTTAAAACTTTGTGTTAATTCTTAATTGTTATACAATTTGTCAAATGTCAGTTGGCTGCTCATATCACTTGAGAAATACCTGTTCAGATCCATCGCCCATTTTCAAAGAGATGTAGCTCCATCTTGCTTAGTGGTACATGCCTTTAATGCTTGCAGAGGCAGGCAGAACTCTGTGAGTTTGAGGCCAGCCTGTCTATACTATACTGTCTACAGTATAGTGAGTTCCAGGACAATAAGGGTAAACACAGTGAGACCTTGTCTCAAAACATAAATAAATAAAATTATAGATTGATTTTGTCTTCTCATTTTAATAACAGAAGTTTTATGGACAGCAGAGACTTAAAAAAAAAACAAAAAACAGGGTTTTTACCATGAGCCCAGGATAGCCTTACATATACCACAGTCCTCTTGTGACAGTCTCCTATCTACTGAGATTACTGGTGTAACTACTCTGCCTAGTTTCAAATAATTCTTTGACCCTTTGAGGGGTCAAACAATCCTTTCACAGGAGTCACATATCAGATATCTTGCTTATCAGGGATTTACATTACAATTCAGAACAGTAGCAAAATTGCATATATGATAGTAGCAACAAAAATAAGTTTAAGGTCGGGGGTCACCACAATAGCAGGAACTGTATTCAAGGGTCTTAGCTTTAGGAAGGTTGAGATTCAAAACTCATGACAGCTTTTGTTTGAGGACTTAATGCTTTAGTCACATTGTGAGTAAATCAATTGTTACCCTGTAGTACCCTTGTTGACAGTTTAGCAGACCTAAGAAGAGGGAGCCTTAATCACAGAGCCACTCCCCTAAGATTGGCCTGTGGATCTGTCTGTGGGGCACTTTCTTGATTGCCAGTTGATACGGGGGGTACATAGTTTATGAGGGTGGTTCCATCTGTAGGTCGGTGGGCCTGGGCTGTATAAATAAGGTAGGGGGATGTGAGCTTGGGAGCAAGGCAGTAAGCAGTGTCCATCAATGATTTCTGCTTCAGGCCTTGGTTGACTCCCCTCACCAATGGACTGTGTTCTGGAAGGGTCAGTCAAATAAAGCCCCTTTCCCTCAAGTTGCTTTTGTTCACCGTCATAACACAGAAACAGAGGAACAAACTAGGACATAGCTGAGTTACTATGTATTAGGTATTGGGGATGCCAGGGTGATCATTGCTTCTCAGAGAGCGATCCCAGACTCACAGGAAAAGATGGCTAACCTAGGTTAAGGACATGGGGACATGTAAGCATTTACAAAGTCCAGTGAAAGAAAATACTGAATTCTGCCCAGGAGATGCCCGTGCAAGAATTTAAAAGGTGCCAGTAGTGCCCAATTTATAACTAAAATCATAACATAACCAAACACCACTCAGGGAGTGGATCAAATGATAGGGATTAATTTCCCACAAGTCTTAGAGGTTCTGAGGCCACAGTCTCAGTTCTGATGAGAATTCTTTTCTTAAACAAGGTTACCTTTTTACCATGTCTGTTCATGACAGAGATGTCTTTCTCCTTTTAAAGCTCCTAGTGAGAGGAGGGTCCCACCCTTAAGGCCTCACTGAACTGTCTCACTAGAGGTTGGTATTTCAGTAGATTCCTTTGGAGTGGGCACAGTTTTGTTCATAGCAGATGAATCTGTAAGCGCAGAGGCTTAAGGCAAACAGGCTGTATGTTTAGAACTACAACTGGCCTTGTAGTTGCTAGAATATAAAGTAGAAACCATGCCACACTTTTGAAAGATGATGCTAGAGTTGTAGGCATGAAATTGAAGTCCTAGTCTTTCTAAGGACCTATGTGCTACACCTACGAACTGGGGACCTTATTTTAAATATTGAGGGGAGTCACTGGAAGCTTTTAAACAGAGACAGCGTAAAGTCAGACTTGCATTTTTAGATTTGTTAGTTTATTTTTTAATTTTTAAAAATTAGATTTATGTATTTTATCATATGTGAGACTGTTTTGCTCACCTGTATGTACGTATACCATGTGTGTCCTTGGTGCCTGCAGAAGTCAGAAGAGGGCATTGGATTCTCTAGTACTGGACTTGTGGATGGTCGTGAACCACCATGTGAGTGCTGGGAATCAAGCCCAGAATCTCTGCAAGAGCAATAAGTGCTCTCAACTGCTGACACACCTCTCCAGCCCTTGACATTTTTAAAAGTTGGAAGGAAGAGCAATTTGAGCCACAAAGCCAATGCAGTCACCCTTGAAAGCGATGAAGGCCTACATTGAACAGAAGGCAGTGATGCCAAGAGAGAGGTAAAACCTAGAAGATGTGAAGAACACGAAATACAGAACTGACTAAATGCTTTAGATGTGGGTGTTGAGAGACTCGTAAGAGGCCAGGTTGGGCTGGTGTCTGGTGTTCATGAAGAGGTTTGGTAATGGCGTGCTTGGCGTTTTACAGAATTAATAAAATGACTCATCCATTTCCAGACTCTTTGGATAAGCTTAGGACTACTCTGTAAACAGAAGCTGTGCCACTCTTAAAATCTTTACAGACTCAGGTTTGCCTCTCATTAGAGAATTATTTGGGGGAAGTTGACCATCTTCTCTGGATCCATCCTTTTAATAAAATAGGTAGGGGGTTTGAACATGACTCTGTGTGGATTTTTGCTCCAGCATTGTCTTGTATAATTTATTTCTCTAGACCATTTGTCTTAAAGCCCTGCTAGGTTTTGTAGATTACAGCAATAAATGTGATACTTGTCTGACAAAATAGTATTGAAGAAATCAGTTTGTGGTATTACCACTAAAAAGTAATATTATCTTGTATAAACAGTATAACAGCAATACAAGTAATACCTATTTAAGGGATTACTTATGTATGGCAGAGCCTATATGTTTGTTCATTTATTCATGCACTCAAGAAATGTGAGAGGATAATAATTAGCATATAGGACCTGCCACTGCGGATGGGACACGGCAGTTTCAGTTACCTATAGTTAAAATACGGAGTAGAAAATTCTAAAAACTAACGGTCGGTAAGTTTTAAATTTGCAGTGTCCTGAGTAGCATGCACAGTGAAGTCTCATGCCACACAGCTCCAGGATATGAATCATCCCTTTGTTTAGAATGCCCATCTTGCATACACTGCTTTCTGGTTGGTCAATTAGCAGCCATCCTATCAGATCCCCTGCCACAGCACTGCAAGGCTGTGTTCAAGTAACCCTACTTTTAATAACGGCCTGAAAACATGAGAGCAGTGACAACGGTAATATGAATATGCCAAACGGATATCATAAGGTGCTCCCCTTAAATAAAAAGGTGAAAATTCTCAAGAACAGGAAAATAATCACATGGTGTGGTTGTAAAGTATTGTCAGTCTCTAACTGTGCCTAAGTTTATAAATAAAGTTTTATTAGAAGTGTGTGTACTGGAAGAAATATAGTATACATAGGACTTGGTACTATCTGCAGTTTCAGGCAGTTTGAAACTTGTCTCCTTATGGTATCCCAATAGAGCTACTGTGCCTAGAGACAAAGAGGGTCCTAGAGAGCCACAAAAAAACCGGGAGTGTATCTGCTGGTCTGGGTGTGATGAGAGCAGCCTCTCTGAATAGGAGGACTTTTGAGCCCAGGTCTAGGAGGTGAGTCATAGGGTCTATGAGTGTCTGGGGGAAGTGTATTCCAGAACAAAGAAGCAGGAAGTGCAAGACCGTGGGTTAGTAGGGATCTGGTGAGTCCTGCATCATGGCGGCCTTTACAAAATAGTCATTCTATGGACAGGATTTGCTGATAAACTTGATGTGAGAGGAATTGAAGTTGTTGACCTGAGTCACTTGGAAGAATGAAGTTTTAAATTAAGGAGATAAAGAAAATACAAGAGACATACGTCTATGGAAGAGAATCCAGACATTTCATTTGTTCTGGTAAAATTGTGTTGCTTCTTAGGCTTTTAAGAGCATTTGACAAGAGGTGGAGTGAAGAAGGCAGTGAACTCATAAAAGTCTGCTGTTCAGAAGAGGGGGTCGGGCTGGACATACACTGAGAGTGTTTAAAGACCACTGCACCCATGAACTCATAGCATTGTGGCCTACACAAGATCAAGCCAGTCAGCATTCTAGCATAGAGGGCGAAGGACCGGTTCCTCACCGGAGAAGCTCCAGATGGGTAGGTGATGGCTTCAAGAGGAAGAAGAGCCATTTTCTCTAAGGGTGTGGCCCTTAAAGAAATGCTACGGTGATGGACCACACCTAGTAGTATATGGGCAGTATAAATCAGATTTGAAGGATTATTTTAAAAACAAAGGTAGGAGGGAACAGAGAGGAGAGGTTCTGGGAGGAGTTAGTCGGAGGAGTTGGGAATGAGTATGATCAAAATACACTGAATGAAATTCTCAGAAAATTAATAAAAATAATAAATTAAACAACTAGTGTCCCCCCAGCATGGGTAGTGCAGGTCTTTAATTATAGCACTGAGAAGGCAGAAGCAAGCAGATCTTTGAGTTTGAGGGTAACCTGGTTTATATAGGGAGTATCAGGACAGCCAGGGGTGCATACAGTGACCTTGTCTCAAAACAACAACAACGCCAACCAAACAACAAAACAGTGTTTAGTGAGGCAGGGGAAGGACCTGTCATCCTATACATGATTTTATTATTCCTAAGTATTGTCATTGTTAGATTTAGTTAGGTCTGGCTAGTTCAACGGTAAGATGAAGGATGGACAGAGTCGTTTCCATAAAACCATTTCTGACAACAACAGTTTCTGCTTCTGATTGTTGTGCACAGTATTCTTAACATCGGATCGTGGGCAGGACTCTGCCAGCTTGGTTTTGCTTCCCCTGTTCGCTGAGAGTTGTTCCACATTCATTCATTTGCACCGTTTAAAAGTATTTATTAAATGTCTGCCCAGTGTCAACCAACTCTAGTTTTTTTTTTTTTGTCCAGAGAGATCTGATTTCTCATGTGCAAGACTTCGGATCTTTCCCATGGCACTTGACTTCAGCGTTCCACAGTGGGGTTTTTCCAGCCTACCTTGTCCAGCTGTAGTTCTCAGCGTGGGCGGGGAGAGGCCTGAAGTCGGTCATCTGACAAAGGGCCTGGAGAGGCTCTTTGGACACTTGGAACGGTATGCAGATAAGGGGGCGGGTCTCTCTTGACAGACAGCAGGAGTTGAGGTGGGAGGGCGGCAGGATGCAGATGAGAGGGGCGGGCCAGAACAGGCAGGCATTGAGGAGCCCGGAGGGGGTGGGGCCCGAGCCTGGTCTGACAGACCACTGGAGCTGAGGGGGGCGGGGCGAGTCATTCAGGCGGGATGTAGATAAAGGGGGCGGGTATTGAGGATTTCCCAGGGGGCGTGGTGCATGAAGATGAGGGGGCGGGGCTCGCCTGCGGGCGCGAGGAGCGGCTCTCTAGCCGCCGGGAACTGGAAAGCGCTCGGCTCTTTCTTTGACTGGAGTGGACCAGTGGACGCTACCGCCTCACCAGCGCGAGCGGGCGCGCGCTGCGGCACGGCAGCCACTCGGTCCGAGGCCGGCGGTCGGCGGCCATCGGGATCTGCCGAACATGGGCAACCACTCAGCGAAGCTGGAGGAGCCCGAGACAGGTCGGTGGGGTGCGGGTCGCGCCCCCTCACCGCCGCGCCCTTCCCCCACCGCGGCCCGCCGCGCAGGGGCTCGAGGCAAGGTGAACTTCCCGGGCCGTGAGTCTCCGCTCTGGAATGCGCTAATGGGGTTGTGAAATTACCTGTGCTGGCTGGGCTGCCAGGCGGGGTGGGGCGGGGCGGGCGCTGCCGGCGGCGGGCCGACCGGGGTCCACCCTCAGCCGCCGGTCCCACCTCGAAAGCTAGGATGGCATCTGAGATGAAAAGTGTGACTTGGCAGTGCTTTTCTGGTTCTTTGTCCATTTTGCAGTGTGTCATTTGCGAAGCACACACTTTCTGGACTCCCACAGAAGGTGGCGACCCGTCAGCTGATTTGTTACTCACGCTCAGACCTAGGACTAGATTGTGATTGTTCTTGACCCCAAGTAATCTGGACCTGTTCTAGGATGCCAGAAACTTCTCGGTTCATCAACTTTTTATTTGCTTGGAAACGAACGAGCTCGGTGGGGAGTGAGCTGGGTTCCGGTTTTCACCTTTTGGTTGTTCGACTGGACTCAGGCACACGTTTAGATGCTGAACACCAACCGGTGTATTCAAAACAGCACTACTGTCACATGAATTAAACGAGATTTAATTTAGCCGCAAAAATGACATCTTGGCCTATTGGAAAGATTTGGTAGCAGGTGACCAGTCAGAAGTATTAAAATTCTTTTCAAAGTAGTAGTGATTTTTTTTTTTCAGACGAAGCCTTTTTATTATCTAAAAAAAAAAAAAAAATGCTTCCCATTTGTTTAGCTTCTGACTTTGCCTGTGCATTCAACATTATTCCGTTTTTCTGCTCCTTAAGAATGAACACACTCACTTTGTGCACATGGAACCTCTTTAGATGATTCGTTGTCTGTTTTAGACTTAGGTCTCACAGCAGAAACCTTTCTTCCTGGTCCAGAATTTACATGTTGATTTTGGTGCCATTCTGACCTTAGCGGGGGTTCGAAATAGCCCCCAGTCTTGTTAGAGGTGGTATTGTAGGAAAGCCCAAGTTGATGAGTCAAACATTCTGTCTGAGTGCCTCTAAGCAGCACCCCTGGAAAAGGAAAAAAAAATCAAAGCAGTAGTAATTTTAAAGTGTTTAACTTGGAAGGCAGTTATGTTCCCTACTGTACCACCAAGGCCGAAACTTTTAACTTGAGGACAGTATTGAGGCTCTGAGGTGAAATGGTCTTTCCAATAACTTATGCCTTGAATCTAGAGCAGTGCTGCATGTACAACCCCAATCATCTTTACCCCAACCATATCCCTTCATTCACACCCTGGCGTCCTTAGATCTGGACCGCTGCCATTGCCTTCCTGACACTTGTGGTACGTTGGACTGTTAGACCAGCCGCCATTACTCAAAACTCTGACAGCGCCGGGCATGGTGGCGCAAGGCAGAGGCAGGCGAATTTCTGAGTTCGAGGCCAGCCTGGTCTACAAAGTGAGTTCCAAGACAGCCAGGGCTACACAGAGAAACCCTGTCTCAAAACAAAACAAAACAAAACAAATCAAAACAAAACAAAAAACCAAACCAACCAACCAACAACAACAAAAAAAATTCTTGACAGCCACACTGGAATCTTAGGGGTAGACAAAAGAAAAATCTTAGGGGTGAGTTACTGTGTAGTGTACATAGCGGTCTCACACAGCAGTTATCTGAACTTCTTGGTACAGAATGACCAGTAAATGTAAAGTAAGAGTAATCTATTGTTTATTCTACGGAGAAAAGTTTGCATGAGCTAGCTTATTGATAAACTAGGTAAAGGGTATATAAAATTGAAAAAACACTTGTCAGTGCCAAAGAATTGTGAGAAACTCTTCATTCCTTTAGTTAAAAACTTATAAGGAGACTGTTACTTTTGTCGATCAGTTGTTTGATATTCTAATTTCCAAGTGCCCTTACATTTTAAAGCTTCCTAATGACCAAGAAGATCAAAAGATATGTGTATGCCAGTGGTTTATTTTATCTTAATATTTGGCTCGGGTGGAGCTCAGGGCTTGCTGTGCACATGCTAAGCACATGCTCCACCATTCGCTCGAGCCCCAGCCCTTTGTTGTGGGTTTTCAAAGTGAGTATACTTTTCTAACGGGCACATATTCTGACTTGCTGCAAGTAAAGATACTTGATTGGAAATCTTGGTAAAGGCTTTAAAGATTGAACTCTGGGTTGAAAGGATGAACATGATTTTAGCATTGCCTTCATGAAATGCTGTGAAATTTACCAGTGAAATTCTAGGCAGTAGAGTTCTTCTGTTCAGGATGAATGTACAGTTGGTGCGTTGAACTACGATCTGAACAAGTAGCTCTGCAGAGATGAGGGTAGTGGTAAGAGGGAATAGGAGGCCAGAAGCGGCAGAAACACCTAAGTCTGAATCATGAAGTTCCTCTACTGTCTCCTTTGGGAGCTGACACCCAGGAATGCATGAGGTTTATTACAGGAAGTAAGACCAAAGAAAGAGGAAGCAGAATTGATGAGGGAAAACCCTCCAATTATAAATGCAGTTACAGGGAGAGCCTCAGAATCATGCTGATCTGATGAAGTGTTAGCCTGTAGATGAGTTCTACAGCAAAGCTGACTATTAGAAGAAAGTTTAAGCTTTCTGCTCACCAGTCCTCAGTCCTTCTGCTGTTGGTGGTCACTGGCCAAAAGCTGTTGGGGCGCAGGGGATGTGCCTTTACGGTCAAAAGCCAAGTGGGATCCTAGGATCCTGGTGGTATCTGAATGATGTATTCTTTCTCAATTAGAGATTTTAGTGATGTCCCTTTAGGGCTATCTGGCAACAGTACCTCACTCAGATGTTTGGACAAGGACCTTCTATTTAAAGGGTAAACGAGGATGAGATGGCTTGGTGGATAAAAGTGCTACATACCAAGTCTTACTAACTTTTGAATTCAATCCCTAGAATCCACATGGAAGAAGGAGGGAACTAGTTTATTCACTTTTGTCTTCTGACCTCCTCTGTACCACACACAAGTAGACAGATAAATGTAATAAAGAGGAAATGAATGGTATTTCAGACCTCCTTTCAGACCCCTTCTGAGACTTGAGAGGGCTGGTTGGATAAGCCTGTTCTTCAAGTGATGCTCTTACTCATTTTTGGAGGAGTGTTTAGGCAGAAACCAAGTTTCTTAGAGGCTGCTTTTGTAGCTCTGTGGCATCTATACTGGCAGCAAGGTTCTTAAATGTGTGTGGTTTTCTGAGTTAGTTCATCATAACTTTTTGTGGTATTGCAGGTTGGTAAAGAAAAATGATCAAGTTAAAGACAGAAGTTCCATGTTCAAGGGCAGTTATAATTAAAAGAGCACGGTGAAGGCTACACCCCTTACTTGCTACAGGGTCTAGTTAACAGCCTTTCAATTTCTAGGCAGGTTGCCACAGGGCTACAGCCTGTGTACTGTTTAAAGGCATTTGGATAAATCAATGGACAAGCCCAGCCAGCTTGGAGTTGTATTGACCCAGAGGGAGGAGTGCAATTTTATAATTCTGCCTAGAAAGTGAGCTGAGAACTTACAATCGATCCTCCTGCTTTCACTTCCCAAGCTAGCATTACAGGCACAGGCTACTTCTGGGGTTTTTGCAGTGCTGAGGATCAAGCCCAGCACTTTGTGTATGATGAGTACTACAAACTAAGCTAATCCAAGCCCCATTTAGCTTATCATTCTTTTTTATCCTTCCTTCCTTCCTTCCTTCCTTCCTTCCTTCCTCCCTCCCTCCTTTCCTCCCTCCTTCTCTCTCACCCCCCTCTCTCTTTCTTTCTTTCTTTCTTTCTTTCTTTCTTTCTTTCTTTCTTTCTTCCTTCCTTCCTTCCTTCCTTCCTTTCTTTCTTTCTTTCTTTCTTTCTTTCTTTCTTTCTTTCTTTCTTTCTTTCTTTCTTCTTTTTCTTTCTTCTTTCCTCCCTCCCTCCCTCCCTCCCTCCCTCCCTCCCTTCCTTCCTTCCTTCCTTCCTTCCAGGTCTATTTATTTATTTATTTATTTATTTGTTTATTTATTTATTTAGACAGGGTCTCCCTATATAGCCCAGCCATCCTTGAACTCACTATGTAAACCAGTTTGGCCTTGAACACAAGAGATATTTGCCTGCTCTGCCTCCCGAATGCTGGGATTAAGTATGTGTACTGCTGTGCCTGGCTTCATTCTATTTTTTGATATAAGTCAAAGGCATTATTATCTGTACAAGACTACGAAATGTTTTTTATCTTTACTGTTTTTGATTAACTTTCATGGTTCGCCACTAATCCTTTCTGTGAAAGCAGAGGAACTAAATGCATTCTCATGGTTATATCTCGCACGCTTCATCTGCAAGTCATATATAAGTTGTAATTCCAAGTACATAACAATTCCAGACCAGCCATGGCCTGCCTAAAAAGAGACCCTGCCTGAAAGAAAAAAAAGATCTAAATGCATTGTTAGTACCAAAATATACATGGTGCTATATATACCATATACCTGAAAATTTTTGGTATATTTTTATACTAAACTTTTTAATAAACTTGATGTATTTTTTTAAAACCTAAGGGGTAAAGTGCGTGGCTCAGTGGAAGACCATATGCTTGGCATATGCAAGATCCTGGATGACCTTGAACTCATAGAGACCTACCTGTTCCTGTCTCCCTTTCTGTACCAGGGAGGTTTGTGCCACCATTCCCTGCCTATTCTGTTCATCTCCCACATTCAAATCTGCACATCACTTGATTAATTTGTACTTCTTTTGCATTTACACTGTCCAGATATTTTCCTTCCTAATTCCAAAGACCTATGACTGGACAGATTGCCTATTCTTTGTATATTTTCTATATCTTTAAGTCAGTATCTTTCTTGATAGTAAAGCAATGCAATTTTTAAAAATTTAACTATGATTCTCTCCTGGCTTTATCTGACTTATAAGGTCATTCTACTGAAATAATAGAAACAGTCAGTTAATGACACAGGTCACAAAATTTTTCAAATGAGAGGAGAGACCTTTCATACTGTAAGATCATAATCCTAATCTGTATACTAACTGACAAAACACTGGAAGAATTTAACCATGGTCATACACAAGCCATTTTTCCAGAATGTTCATAGACGGTTAAAATGTTGATCTGTTCTAAATACAGAAAGAAAGCATCATTAGAGTTTTAAAGGGAATTTTTACTGGCCACCCCATGACCATAATGTAATAAAACTATAAATAATAAAAGTTGAATTTGTAAAAAGTTCATAAATTTGACTCAATAGGCATTGAAAGCTATTTTTACAGATCACTTAAGGAAATAATTGAAATAGTGATGAGGTTACAAACAATAGGCAGATCCATTCTTCAGAAAGGTTTTATTATCAAGTAAAAAAGAACGGAAATGAGTGAAGTCAGTGCTAGATGAGAACATGCAGAAACAGCCCGCACAGCAGGCCTGTAGTCCCAGCACCAGGGAAGCATATCTATACAGGAAGGTCTCTGGGGCTTGCTGGCCAGTCAGTCTAGCCAAATCCACAAGCTCAAAGAGACCCCTGTCTCAAAAAGCAGTGTCCTAAAGTGGAGATCTTTTTTTCAAAACACAAGGTCATTTTGATCTTTGGTCTAAACACACATGCAGAACACACACACACAATTCATGTTCTAAGGGATTTTGGAGGGTTTGGTTAAGGTAGAATAAAAACCAAAAAATAAATTTTGATAAAATTAAAAAGTAACAAAATCAATTTATAAAGACAAGAAACAGGCCTGGGAGTACAGCTCAGAAAGTCACAGCATATATGAGGTACTGGGTTTGATCCTTATGAGAGAAGGGGGAGGTAAAAGAGATGGGAGAAGAAAAAAGAAATTAAATATTAGGATAGACAAGGAATCTTGGAGGATATCAGAAACTAACTTTAAAATATCTTGAGCCCAGATAGTTTTATAGGTAAGGAGGAAGATGTAGTTTTCTATGCTATTTAGATAGTATGGTGCATTTCCTAAAAATGGTTGTCTTTCAGAGGGGGCAAGTAATGATTTGATATATATTTAAATTATTTCTTATTTGGCAATGAACAGAAAAATTATAATAACCATCAAATTATGTTTGTTGTTTAGGACCAGATCAGGCAAAAAAGAAAAAAGAAAAAAGAAAGAGGAGAGAAAAAAAAGAAATGAATTATTCTGTCTTTCCTTTTATGGACTCTATTCTCCCAGAGCCATAAACTAAAATAAATTCTTTCTTTTTAGATTGCTTTTAGTCATGGTATTTTATCACAGCAACAGAAAAGTAACTAATATATATTCTAATTCAAAGAAGAGTTTGGATTTTGCCTTTTAGATATGTAGTCTGGATATTTATATTTTTGGTTGTAAGCCTAGCCCTGTCTGGATAGTTATAATCTTTTAAATTATTTTACTCTTTCTTTTGAGATTTATTATTTTGTGAATAGGAATATTTTGCCTTCATGTATAAATATGTATATCACATGTGTATCTGGTGCCCTTGGGAGTCAAAAAAGGGCATTGGATTCCCTGGAACTAGAGTTACTGACATTTGTGAGCTACCATTTGGGTTCTGGGAATTAAACCAGGGACCTCTGCAGGAGTAGTGAGTTCTCTTAACCACTGAGCCAACTTTTCAGCCCCAAATTATTTTACTTTAGGAATTTTCCTATGGCTCTAGTTAGGTCAAAGTGGTTTGCACAGCACTACTGAGCCCGTGAAAACATTTGCAGGGCTCTGTGGATCCTCTTGAAGTCTACCATGACAGTGCTTCTCCCAGGATATCCTCTAGCTAGCTCAGCCTCTACCTACTACCTTCCTATAGCCACCTTCCTACCTTCACGTGCAACATCTACTTCCCATGGATGTTGCGTTCCCAGTTGTTTGACTGCACAGTCCTTTGGGTAGAACTCTAATGAGCTCATGGCAACTCTCCGTCAATTCTTAGGAGAAATTAGACTTTTCAGGAAATGTAGGTTTAAGGTAGTTTAATGTGATTGGCAAATGTTTAAAATTAGGTTTTAAAACTGTTTTAATATGAATTTTAGAAAAGCTTATACATGGTCGGTTTTCCTTATTTTGGCACAAGTAATTTGCCTGTTTCCTCTCTCCTTGTCAGAGAACGCTTGTTCCCTGGGTTTTGGTAACTCATGCTGGTCATAGAGGCTCTTTTCTCAGAAGCTTCCTCTGCTCATTTTCTTATTCAATCCTCTTACTTTAGAACAATGAAGGAGGGTGTGCGTTTTGAGACAGGGTCTTGTTCTTGTATCCCTGGTAGCCTGTTCTTACTGTATAGATCAAGATGGCCTTGAACTTTTGGCAAACCTACTGCCTCAGCCTCCAGAGTCCTGGGATTATGGGCATTTACTCCAATGACCTGCACAATTAGTCCTTTTTCCCTGATCCTCTCTTCATTTCCATCTAGTTGTCCCAAATGTAGCCTCATTGTGGATTAATGTTGACAATTAGGGCTTATGATAAACCTGGAAGAGTAAAGTTACAAATTTGACCTAAAACTATATTTAGTAAAAAACGAGTGCCAATGACCTCTAAAGCCCTTGAATATCCTCTTATGTTTTGTCTCTTTTCTCTAATGGGTCCTGTGTTTCTCCCTAACATTAATAGCCAAATTGAAAAAAGAATCTTGGAGGTTAAGTCTATCAGCAGTTTAACCTTCTGATCTCACAATAGATAAAACAAAGAGACTATTCACAGTGGTCATAAAAGTATTAGGAAATTATCTGTTGATGATTTTTCCTTCAATCTGGAAACATAGTGTGCCAAAGTTTCATGAAATTATGTGCTTACAAAATGGACCTCCAACTAATAAAGAAATGTTTCTTTGTAGGTAAACAAAAGTATTTGTGGGAAAGGTACATGTCTCTATGTTTATAGATATGTTGATTTTGTGATTGTGTGTGTGAGTGTGTGTCCATGTATATGTGCCTGCCACTCACCACTTCCTTGGCTTGTTAATTTTCTGGGGCATTCCAGTTCTTATGACTTATGCTTTGGTTGGAATTACTTTGTGTATGTGTGTCTGCATGTGTGTATGTGCACGAGGGTCTGCAGAGGTCAGAAGAGGGCATTGGATCCTTTGGAAACTGGAGTTGCAGAAGTTGTAACTATCTGGTGTGGGTGCTTGGAATGATTAAGTTAAAACATCTATATCTTTGTGGTAAAATTAAAGCCATGCACCACCATGCCCAGGTAGGGTCATCATTATTAATTCTAATTCTGCCATCGATCTTGACTTTGATGCTCAACAGCCTCCTGAAGCCTGGAGTCAGCCATTTTGCTTGTCAGCATTCTGGGCCTTCCTCACCTCTCACCTTCTGCTTCCGATCTTTTCCTGGTGCCTGCAAACTGTGACCAAACCTGACAGACCATGTATATACCAGTTGTTGCTTCTCCTGTTTATAAAAAAATAGAGGGCTGGGGTACACCTCAGTAGAAGGGTGCTTATCTAGCATGCTGCTAAAATTCCTTTCCAAGGGGAAACATAAGCATATTCCTTCTCCTAAAGCTAAGGTCTCAGTGACAAACTGAAGCATAATTCTGCCAAAGTTCACTCCGAGCAACTAACAGAACAAAAGTGAGGGGCTACTTGCAGGGGTGTAGGTGTTCCTTCCCACAACAGGCCACACTTGGAAAAACTCTCTTCCCTATTAGCCACATAGATGGAACCCTCCCTCTCCTAAGCCAATGCATATGCAATTAAGGCTGAGTTGTGTACAACAGGTAGTAGGGAACTGCTGAATGTGCAGGTAAGGGTCTCATGACCTTTCTGCCCCTCAATGAGAAGTAAACACATCAAGCTCCGAGGTGATAGTCCATTTACAAGGGGTGCAGTTGAACTGCCCAAGATGGCAGTTACTTGACTTAGAGACACTTATAAAAAGCCCTGTGAGGCCCTGCTTCTGAGCCCTAGTACCACAATAAAAACATATATATAGACAAAAAGGTGGTATGGGGTACAGGCTTCTTAATTTTCCTAAAAATCTTTTCCTTTCCCTGGCTTGGACTAGCTTATGTAACTGTGTTGTCTCTCTTAGACACTTACTGTACATGTGCCTGGTCAGGTGCCATTCTTGTCTTAGCACCCAGAGAAGATAATTGGGCTGCCCATCTGTCAGGCCATATTGTATTTCTTGTCTCCAGGATCTTGAATGTTTCCTCAACAACTTTTATAACTGACCCCTCCACATGTTGACCATTATTCACATTTTTCTCCAGTAGGCACACTAAAAACATTTATTCTTAAGAGACAACTAGGTAGCCATGTATAGTGGGAGACACCTTCAATCCCAGCACCCAGGAGGTGGAGGCAGGTGGATCTATATGAATTTGAGGCAAGCCCAGTCTACATAGTGAGTTCTAAAACAGCCACAGCTACATAGTAAGATGAGACCCTGTCTCAGGGGAAAGGAAGGGGAAAAAAAAAAAGCAACCAGGTGCTGGTACATGATTGGAGAGGCAGTGAGCGGGTAAGGAGAGCCCAGAGAGTGCTTAGGCTAGGATCCACAGGAAGACTTAACAGTATGATGGCTTTCATGGTCCTGGAGGAGTTTTAGTCTGCCCACCACCCCTTAAGGCTGTAAGAGTCAGAGTTTCGTGTTTGAAAAGTGGAATGTGGGTTAGCCTGAAGAGATGAATACTGGAAGAGACTTCTGGTGAGGCAGATAAGAAATAGTTTCAACTGAATAAACAAATTCTGTTTTCTCCAGGCAATAGGTTGGATGAATAGACACAACCCTGGACTCAGGCACTCTCAGCTCATTTCTTTTTCCTTCAACTTGATGGGCTTTTATGTTGATAAAATGAAGATCTGAGCTATAGTTACACTTTACAGATCCTAAAGACCATTCTGACTTTTAGAGGTATATGTTTGTATTGTACGCTTTGGGGAATCCAGAATATAAAGTGTTTTGAACTTCTACATAGTACTGTTGGATCCCCCTCTGACAATTGCAGGCCAAAGGGGGAAACTTCCAAATAAGGCTCTATGAGTCTGAGGAACAAAAGGGAAACAATAACTAAAAAGCAAGTCCAGCCTTTGCCCTGGAATGAAAAGAATGCAGTCTGTTGGTTGACCTAAAGGTTTCTGTTTTATTTCATATTTAGGTGCAGTGGTCAGCTTTGACCATGCTTTCCAAAGAAGTTTCTTTTAAGACTTTAAAATATTTGCATGGTATTACAGTGATTGCATTATCTTTGCAGAGCTCTGTTCAGTTTTACTTACAAAGCTAATTGTGTATATGTGAAATACTGGGAAACTACATTCAGAGAAATTAATCTAGGTTCATAAGTGACCATGGGGGACATTCAGTGTATACTTATATCTAATAGAAGCACAAACATTACAAGGTCATTGCATGGCATTCTGGACCCTCCAGAATGTACCAGAGACCTGGGAGGTGAGAGACTCAGGACTCAAAAGGAGGGACCTTAGATAAAATGCCCTACATTGGGAAGAGGGACCTTGTAGAGCCCAACTCCAGCAGAAAGACAGAGCATCAAGTGAGGGATGGGGTTGCCATTCCACAGTCAAAACTCTGACCCGTAATTGTTCCTGTCTAAAAGAACTGCAGGGATGGAAATGAAGAGGAACCCGAGGAAAAGAAGGACTAGTGACAGGCCCAAAGTAGGATGCAGCTCAAGGGGAGGCCCCAAGACCTGACACTATTACTGAGGCTATGGAGCACTCACAAAATGGGGCCTATCATAATTGTCCTCTGAAAGACCCAACAAGCAGCTGAAAGATTCAGATGCAGATATTTGCACCCAACCAATGGACAGAAGCTGCTGACTCCTGTGGTTGAATTAGGAGAAAGCTGAAAGAAGCTGAGGAGGAGGGCAACCCTGTAGGAGGACCAGCAGTCCCAATTAACCTGGACCCCTGAGATCTCTCATATACTGGACCACCAACCAGGCAGCATACACCAGCTGATATGAGGCCCCTAAAACATATACAGCAGAGCATTGCTGGGTCTGGATTTAGTCAGAGAAGATGCACCTAACCCTCAAGAGACTGGAGGTCCTGGTGGGGTGGAGGGGTTGGGAGTGGGGACATCCTTGTGGAGACAGAAGGACAAGGAGGAGATATGGGATATGGAACAGAGGGTGGGCCAGGAGGGGAATAAAATCTGGAGGCTATAAATAAATAAATAAATAATTTTTAAAAATGGTAAAGTAACAGTAGCCATTTGATTCACTGATAATACACACACTGCCATTTTAAACTGTGATTCTCAGAATTATACCCAAGAATGGGGAAATTCTCTACAGATAAATGAACAGGGTGGAGTGCATAGCAAATGTTTTCCCTACTGAGCCACCATGAAGGCTCACGGTTGAATTTTTGACTTCTGATTTAAAGCCTAAAATAAGGGGTAGGGGGTCAGTGGTTGAACACATATGTAGCAGATGTGTTCAACCTAGATTTGATCCCTAGCACCACAATAAGTAAAATAAATAAGGTTAATACAGGAATTGAATATTAATCAAAGATGGGCTTTATTTTCTTAATGATCCATTTATTTTATTTTATATGTATGAGTATTTTGCTTGCATACGTGTCCATGGACCATGGGTGTGTCTGGTGACCACAGAAGTCGGAAGAGGATATTGGAATCCCTGGAATTTGGAGTGGTGGATAGTTGAGAGCCACACCATGTGTGTGTCTGGGGATCAAACCCAGGTCCTTTGCAAGAGCAAAAAGTACTTCTAACCTCTGAGTGTTCTCACCAGCCCCCAAAGATGAGGCTTAAAGAAATAAAAAATAATGAATTTATCATGAATATATAATGAGGTTCTAATTGACGGTTCTAGTTGCTGCCTGGGAAAATAGGCCTTGAGATTAAGATTGTGACTTCGGGGACAGCATATGTGTGTTGGGAAGGAAGCAGGGAAGGCTGAGGTGAGGTACTTAGCCACCTTGTCCCAAAAGAACTCAAGCCAGGACAGCCCTTCACAGTGTCCCACATGGAGTCCAGATGTTCAGATCCTTCTCCTCCCTCGTCCAGTTGTATAACTTAGGAAAGTTTAGGGAGGATTTGCCTTTTAGCAAATTAGTCTCATTATTTCCTTAATGAATTCTGATAACCTCAAAATAAATTATTTTGTTTTTCCAATATTTCCTTTTTTTGTTTGCTTTTCAAGTTGGCTCCATGGCTGATCCAGGTCTTACCCACATGTGGCCTGGCTGACTTGGGAGGTCAGGTCTGGGTCTCATTCTCTTGCACTGCTTGCTGTAGCTGTCACTGGGGCTTCTGTTCTTGGGCCTCATCTAGCCAGGCTTTTCCCCACCTCTTTTGTGCAGATGGCAGGGTGGGGAGTGTTGGGGTCCAGGAATTGCCTCACGAACCACATGACACCAATCTCAGTCAAACAGGAATAGTGTATTGAGCATATTCCCCAAGACTGGTCAACCAGGGCTGTTGTCCAGATCAGGAGCTGAGCATTGAGTTAAGATTTTACAGGTTTTTAAGCCCCAAATCCACAAACATCTGTGCTAAGTTATTTCACCAATCAGGATTTAGGGGTGGGGGATTTCCTTAGGAACATGTCTTTGTTGTACACCTATCCTGCACCCATTGGTTGTGGTATTCAATTGTGGCAGGGGACTTGCCTTGTCTAATATCCGTGTCCTGATTTGTCTACCAGGATGGGACTTGTCTAACATTTATGTCTTAACTTGCCAATCAGGATGCCAGTTACCCACATACATGTCTTTTCCTGCCAAGTAGGATGTCAATTCCCAGGGAGGTCTTAGGAACTTAAACTTTACTAGACCACTATTCAAAATGGAAGTATTACTCCAAATAGTTTCTTATTATATTAGTGTAGGCATCTCTCATGTTGAGGTCCATCCCAGGGGCAGCTTATAAAGGCAGTTACCATAAAAGCTTATACATGGATGCAGGAAGTGCTGTTGAGTGGCTGGTTTGGGTCCAAGCTTATTGTGAGTAACTATACAAAACAGTTCTACTGACTTCTATCATAATTGGTTTCCAAGTGCACAGAACATAACAAAATATGTAATCAGTCTTGGCATTAGAAAGATTCCTAGTGACAACAGAAACATTTGAGAAAGTTTCTTTATAATGACAGGCTAGCCAGGTAACTTATCTAGGCCTTAACATTCCATCTAGACCTTAATATTTTACTTAGGTCCTAACAGGGAGGCCATGACATAGCTTGATTTACAGCGGACTAGATACTTGAGCTTCCCCTGAGTCCTTCTGCCAGAAGAGTGAAGAGAGTGCCTCTGTCTTTTATATGACTCATTCATCGTGGTCTTACCACATTTAGTCTGAGGCCCCTAAACAGAACCTAGTCATCCCTCGGCTCCTGGTTCTGGCAACCTTCAAAATGCTTTACCTCCTTCTCTCGGAGACCACTTGCTCCAAGCCAGCACGGTGCCATTTGATGGTGTGTCTGGGGCGTCAATCTCTTTTGATTACTTCTGTCTAATACTAATTTGTGACCCTTTTAAAGTTTAGCACTTTCTTCATCTTGAGCTTTTTTCTCCTATTGCCTTTTCTTCCCTGCATGTGAATCTGGCTCTTCCTGTACTTAGAATTGGATCTTTTCAGACCTTATAGGTTAAATTACAAATAGTTTTATTTCTCAGAATTATTTTAGGGGGACTCTGAGTGAATGTTTCTTGTTGGTTAACTGGATTTTTCCGTAGTGTTCAGTATTGCAATATTCTGCATCCTTTGTTAATCAGGTTTTCATTACTATCACAATAAGATTATAAAGAGGAAAGATTTGTTTTACTTCATAGCTTTGACCATTCCATGGTCATTTAGCCTGATTGCTTTTGGGCCTGTGATGAGACTGCGTATTATTATGGGAACACATGGCAGAGCAAAGACACTCACCATACCTGGATGTGAAGGAGGGGAAAAGTGGAGGAAACAAGTATCTCACAGTGACCTTTAAGGCCAAATCCTCAGTGACCTAAAGGCCTGTCACTAGCTTTTGTCACTTAAAAGTTAAGGACAATCTATGTGGAATATATTCCAACTATATGCTGGAAGACTGTCCCAGATAGCTGAGTGTTTTGGAGCCATAATGGTTTTGCATCTTGAGATTAAGTGCTGTTGCCTGCTTTTTGTGGCCCTCCTCCCCCCAGCAGCAGTTCTGATCTGGAGATTCAGTGAAGAGAGTTTTACAGCCTCAAGGACTTCCTTCCGCCCTGCCAGGCTCAGGCCCTGCTGCAGGCTGTGTACTACAGGCCAAGAATTTGGGGCAGAGGTGTGAGTTGTCTGTATAGAGGGAGAGACCTCATATGCCATGATAAGCCTAAGGCTGTGAGCTTTCCCTCAGTATTACAACATGGAATTTGAACTCAGGCATGAATTCCACAACTCAGGAGACAGCGGCACTGAACATCAAGAGCGTTAATTAATTTGATAAAATCAGTCTTTTAAAAACTACATTCAAGGGGCTGGAGAGATGGCTCAGTGCATTGACCGCTCTTGTTGGAGGAGTCGGATTGGGTTTGCAGCACCGAGATTGCAGCTTCCAGTTGTCTGTAACTTCAGCTCCAGGTGATCTGATGCACGTGGCACACTTATATACATGCAGTCAAAAAACTCATACACATAAAATAAGTCTTATAAAAGGTTTCATTCAGCCTCTTTAACTTCTATGGATGGGCAAATTCCTGTGAATCCTCCAGTACATAAGCACTTTCTTCTTACTGGTCAATAGCATATTTATGGATTGTTGTTATTATTCTTGGATTCTTATCCTGACTTCCTTATTGACTGAAGGGTCTTGGACATAATTTCTTGATTTATTTTTCTCCTCCTTATATGAGTTTCTAAAACAATGTAAGTTAGTATATTCTCAACAGATATTTGATTACTAGTAAATGTTGAAGTTGCAAATATGTTCACACATTCTTTTTCTCTTGTCTCTACTTTCCCATGATTTCCATCATTTCAGTTATTTTCTTTGATATGTGACACTCCATCTCTCACCAGATATTAACCATACTTTTGTTTCCATGTTTCTTCCTTTGCTGTTGTAAGGTACTATTGATATGATAGAGGAATGTACTTGTTTCTTATTGACACTGACAAAGTACCATAGTTAGTGGCTCTAAACACAAATCTATTACTTCCATTGTACATTATAGTTGATCTATGTGGGTTCTTTCTTCCACCTGTCTCCACCCTTTCGGCCCCTTAACACGAGGTAGGAGAGAAAGGGATCCGAATCTAATTTCTTTCTTTTTGTTTTGTCTTCAACCACAACTACTATCAAACAACAAACAAACCTCCCAGATGATCAACCATGCCTGTTGGGGCTCTAACCTTTATATACCCTTTGAAAAGTTCTCAGAATTCCAAATGTTACATAATCACAGGAACTGTCTGCAGCTGACAAAACCACACCTCTGCTAGAGCATGAAGCAAATCATCGTCAGCTGCCGGGACAGTCTGAAGCAGCCCCATATCACACACCTGGGATTCAAACGGAAACATACTATTTCTGTGGTTTTTAAGAAACCAAAATTCTTATTGCAATAAGTCAATCCAGCCTCTGGTCTTGTCACATCTCTTTGCTGTCTTTGTTACTCTTGCTTTGTTCTAAAAGACCCATGTAGTAACACCGAACCCACCAGGCAATCTAGTACAGTTTCCATCTTAACCTCATCCTAAACATGTGTGCTTCTTATGTTGGAGAGTGAGTTATAGACATCCTTAGAGAACCACTGCTCAGTGTATACTACAGGGAGGAGCATTGTAAGCCTAATTAAAGCCTAGAGGTATCCTAAACATCAAGGAATAAACCCAGAATCAAGCAGTTATTTCTTCCTGTGGTGCTGGGAAAAGTTACAGAGGCGTTGGGGACTGCGAACTGAGTGTTGAAGAATAGGTATTTGTTGGGGAGTGGGCAGGAAGTTCTTACCAAGAAGTAACGTGGTGAAAGATTCCTGAAAATCTGAGGAGCACTAAGGTCTAGGGTTCTTGACACAAATTGTTGCTATGCCTTCTAGGCTGCACTCACTCACAAACCTCCTGAATGATAGGATTATGGGTATGTGTCACCACTTTTTGCTGGAATAGTTAGATCTTTAATGTTGCCAGGACATAGGGTATATTGAGGAGGAGTGGTAGGCTGTTACAGGATATTTGAACCTGTTTCTAGTTAGGGTGTGGCTCAGACCTTAGTACATACCTTTAATCCCTCTGGTTGGAGTACAGACACATCCTTAGTACTCATCTTTAGTTCCAAACAATGCAGGTAAAGTTAGTTTGTAGAAGGGAGCAGCAGTGTTTGATAGTGATGTCTAATTGAATGTCAGGAAAAAGTGATGAATCAGAGAAAGATTTGACAGATTAGGATATGCTCAACACTCACCAGAAGAGAGAGGAAAGGGAAGTTATTTGAGAGACAGACAGTACAGGAGAAAGAGTGTAGGAATACAGTAGAGTTTGTGGAGAGCAGTGCAGTAGAGTTGAGAGGGAGAGTGGAGCAGGACAGGGAGGGAGGAGGAAGCAGTTTTACCTGTAGAGTTTTACAGAGACAGATTGAAGAGAGAACAAGCCAGAGAATGAGAATCAGAAGATTAGAAAGATAGCTAGAGTTAGTTTGAGGTCAAGCAGAGCAATTCAGGAGAAGCCTAGAGAAGCCAGATTGAGTCAGTTATTGTGGAGAGGAGTTTTGAGCCACGGCATCTGAGTTGACCACCTAACTAGAGATCAGAAAGAGCCAGAAAGGGTGACATTCAGCAATAAGTCTGAGGTTGAAACATTCTAGCCTCTAAGATAACATTTACTGCAGGAGAATAAAAGTTACTTTTACAGAAAGCAAGGAAATGTATAAGTTAAAACCGGAAGATGTCATGATAACAGATTTAAAAGCGCTGCTGTGAAGAGGAGCAGAACAGTGAAATTACTTGAGTGAGTTTTTAATGTTTTTGTCCAATGATATAAGCAATACATGCTCATTTTCTAGAAAATGAAGAAACTAAAATAAAAAATTTATAATCCTGTCACCCAGGGATAATGACTTGATGTTTCTATGTGTTTCCATTTTATATATACAGACATACATACATAAACACTTTTATATAATTAAACCATACTGGGGATGGAAGACATGGCTCAGTGGTTAAGAACACATAAGTGTTCTTATACAATAATATTCTTACAGAAGACTGCAGCTTAATTCCCAGCATCTATATGGCAGCTCACAACTGCCCATAACACCAATTCCAGAGAGGTGGCACCTTCTTCTTGCATTTTGGGTAATACACCCAAAACATAAAATAAGTAAGTAAGTTGTAATACACACACATACACACACACACACAGAGGCAGGAACATATGAGCACACACACAGTATATATTCAAATTCAATTTTTTAACTGGAATAGTATGTCATAGCATTTCTTTTTGTAAATATTCCCAAATATTCTTGGCACCTCCATATCATTCTATTGTATAACAATATCATAATGTAATCTTTCTAGTGCTAGACCTAATGTGTTTTAAATAATACTAATGCAGAAAATGTGCTTATACGTTTAAACATTTCTTTGGGGTAGGAGTGTGTCTCCTTTTATTATTTTCAGAGACGTAAGTCTAAACAAGTATTTCCCTGCATCTAGGAGAAGGGCTCAAGAAGCAGTTTATTCATCTCAAGAATGGAAACGTCTGAGATTTCCTGTGTGAGGATTTATTTGGATACCACAGACCAAAGGCGTATTTAGCAAAGAAACAGTATGTTTCACTTTAAGGGGGAAGGCAGGAGGGTTTGGAGGAATAGGATGGCATTGGAATTCTCATGTTTGCCAAAGTACAAGAAAGAAGGCATCTGTAGGAACTATGAGCACAATACACGTCTTCTATAGCTTGTCATGTGAGCTTGAATTCCTATAGGCCACACAGGCTGATCGTGGTTCATGTAGGGAGAAAAGGGATTTTTGAGTGGTATGATAATTCTTGTGAGAAAAAGGTGTTGTCAGGAGGGTTGGAGAGCGACTGTGTAAGGCCTTGCAGCCAGGAACAGTGCTGCAGTGCTGCGCTGAATTCACGCAGAATTGACCCAAGCAGCACTCACTGCTGCAGGCTCCTGGATGGTGGAGTGTGCACTTCCTGCAGCTGGCACTGACATCCCAGGGGCTGGGTCCTCCATGTAACAGGGTTTGAAAGGATTCTTGAGAAGGCTGGGCTTAGGAAATAGCCTGGCTAAACTTAGCCTGTCTCAGTATAGTCTGAGCGTGAGACTGCACCAGGCCTCGGGATGTAAAATTTCTCTTAAAATTCTCATTACTGTTATGGATTCATTTTGTTGATTGGGGACATAATTTTTCTAAAGGTTTGGCTATGACTGTGAGGAATTGAATGCACAAATATAGCATTTGAAATTCTTAATATAGCATGAGTTAAACCTCTTCTACCCGAAATTCAAAAATCCAGGACTGAGCCCTTCTTAGGACATTTCAGGTATTAGGTTTTCAGATTTGGGATGCTCAACCTATGAAGTCTTTGCAAATATTTCAAAATCCAAAAAGTCATAAAGTCGAAGCACTTCTGGTGTTTGAGATAAGGGACACTCAGCCCGCATTTCCCATATGCCAGGGAATGACTGTGATAATGAGGAGGTCAGAAAGAAACATACCAAGCAGCAGGGTGGAGGGAGGAAAAAGTTTAAGTTAATAAACAGAAGTAAAATAAAGTAAAGAAAAAAGCCAAAAAAATTAATACTGTTAAAATATTCTTAAGCTAAATCTACATAGAAAATCAAAATCAGCAGAAAATCAGTACCAGAAGAAGCTGTATGCAAAAACGGGAGCTTCTACAGGACAAATAGAGACCCTAAATATACCATATACTGATTTTTAAAAACCCCAATTTTTGTTAATCTTATGTACCAGAAAATAGAATGAAAATAAAAAACCAGAAAAAAGAATTTGTTTAAAAACATATACTAGAAGATGTTTACTGCACAGGTTTTCTGATTTGACAGTCAGGTACACTGATTGTGAATTTGGATGCACACAGGAGCTGGTGGGTAACGTGAATATGCTGAAGAGAGCAGGGAGGAGAGCAAAAGCATGCCTTGTCTGAAGGCAGTCAGAGTTCTACATTCTGAAGCAAACATTTTCCAAGACTGTGTGTAGTAAGTGTATTTAAAACACAAAAATATGGACAGTATAAATAATATAATCAATATGTTTATGGAGCAAGGAATATACTTTTTGTCCTACGTCTAAGGGGTGTTGATAGAATTGGATCATGTACTTTGTCACAGAAAACAAAATAAACTTGAAAGTTATGATTTTGCAAATACCTCTCATCTTAATCCAGTGAAATCAGTAACAAGTGATTACGCAAAAAGTACCATGGAATTAAGAGACATTCTATTTTTGTATTGTTTTGTTTTGTTTTGTTTTCTTTTTTGAGACAGTGTCTCACTATGTAGATTTGGCTGTCCTGGAACTCACGATGTAGTCTAGGCTGGCCTTGAACCCAGATTTGCCTGCCTCTAGAGTACTGGGACAAACAGCACACACCAGCATACTCAATCTGGAATTAAGAGACACTCTATTATTTAAATCTTTGTGCCAAAAGCAAGTCAAGATAGGAGTTATAGATTCTCTTGCAATAAATTGAAGAGTTTGTAACAAAATCTTCAGAAAGAAACCGAAGACATGGTAAAATGCTTAATTATAGTACTATAAGGGAGACACTATTTATGAGTGAACTATCCAGTTATAAAACAAAAAAGGAAACTAATAATAGTAAAAACTTAAAGAATAAATAGAAACAAGAGGATAGAGAAATAAAACCAAATATTATGTGTTAAAAAGTCAGAAATTGAAAATTATCCCCAATTAAATAAAATATTGGCTGGGTAAGGGTGGTACATGCCTTTGATCTCAGTAATTTTCTTTTAAAATATAAATTCACAAAATTATTTCTAAGAAAATATAAAGCCTGCAATATAGTCACATATATTGATGTCTTTTTACATTTATTGTGTGTGTGCCCATGCATGCATGCATATGTGCATGCCACAGTGCACTTGTAGAAGTTGAAACACAACTTGCAGGACTTGGCTCTTTGCTTTAACTATGTAGGTTCCAGGAATTAAACTTGAGTTGTCAGATTTGATTGCAAGAGTCCTTCCCTACGGAGTCATTCAACTGTTCCTTATCACATTATTTTAATATTGATGAAGTAAAATTTTAAAAATTGGTTAAATCATGAAAAAGGAAACTCATTCTAAGAGCAAGAGTTTGTAAGCTAAGGCAAATATATAAAAATATAAATAGCCTTTTTTTCTGTTCTGATTGAATATACCTTTTCTAAAATGCAGGGAAGAGTTCCTAATTTCAAATTTTGAAATCCATAAGTGAACTTTATCTGATAATCTGACTGTAGTGGTGCATACCTGCAATCCCAGTACTCAAAGGTTGAGGCAGAGGGATTAGGGAGTTCAAAGCCAGCCTAGGAACTGGACCTGGAACAAACAAATATACTTCTACCAGGTGAGATTTCTTTTGTTTTGTTTTGTTTTGTTTTTTGTTTTTTTTCAAGACAGGGTCTCTGTATAGCCCTGGCTGACCTGGAACTCACTTTGTAGACCAGGCTGGCCTCGAACTCAGAAATCTGCCTGCCTCTGCCTCCCGAGTGCTGGGATTAAAGGTGTGTGCTACCATGCCCGGTCTTTGAGAATTCTTAATCCATAACCCACTTTGACTTTTGGAGCATTCCAGGGTTTTGAGTTAAGGATATGTTCCAGGTACTAGTGGCAACTAGCAAACACTGGAAAATGAAAGGAAAAAATTCCGTTTTACAAATCCAAAGTGAACTAGGAATATATTTATGTAGATATTACACAATATAAGGTTAAAAGTATCAGAACTGCTTGTGGTCCTAGAAGGGCTGAAATAATACAGAAACTACACAGTACTCCAAGGCATGCAGGTGTGATGTTCTACCATCTTTCCAAATGGCCTAATGTTAGACTAGTTTCTCAGACATTGTCAGTAGAATAAAAAAAGTTCTTAATAGTCAAAGCTCAACAAAAATTATCTTTTTCATTTGGGCCTCTTCTTATGAATAAGTAATTTTTAGGGAAGATGGAGTGGTGGGGATAACAACAGTATGTCTGAATTTTGGAGTTTTTGTAGAGACTAATTGACAAACTTGATTCAGAAAGAGAAAGAAATTTAAAACTAGTTATTCCCTGGGATCTCATAATTGCATGTGAATTGAGGCTTTGAACTCGTTATTGCAATGTAGTCAGAGCACAAATATATACCCCAGGAAGATTTTTTTTTTATTAAACTGACCAAATTATAGATTTGTACTTGTGATTTAAAATTTTATTTATTTATTTATTTATTTATTTATTTATTTAATGTATGTGAGCACACTGTCGCTATCTTCAGACACACCAGAAGAAACCATCGAATCCCATTACAGATGGTTGTGAGCCATCATGTGGTTGCTGGGAATTGAACTCAGGACCTCTGGAAGAGCAGTCAGTGCTCTTAACTGCTGAGCCATCCCTCCAGCCCCAAAATGTGTAGCCCAGGGTGGCCTCGAATTCGTGATCCTTCTGCCTCTGCATCCTTCAGCAGTCTACTGGTGTGGGGCACCATAACCAGCTATACTTGTGATTTAATATAAGATTTTGAATGATGACATCATGCTGTCCCTGGATTGGAACAGAGTTGATGGTTCTCTGCAATTTGAAATAAGTAGCTTAAAAGGTCCTAGTCCTATTGAAAAGCAAGGATCTAGAAAATGCAAATGGATATGAGTAAAGTGATCAGCAGTACTAAAATATTATATAGTGTAACTTATATAACATATAGGTAAATATATAAAGGATGTAATATATGATGCATATTATACAATTATATAAATATAAGTTAAAATAGGATTTGGCTATTTGCATCAATAAACACTTAAGTAGATCAAAAGGCTTTTATTTTGATTTTGTTTGGGTTCTTACTGAAAAATGAGCATCACCCTGTATTCAGGGACACAGTACTAGGATTAGATTTGATTAAGTGACAACTGACCCACACAAATGAATGGCTTAAACAAGATGCATGCTTCCATTGAGGACTTGTGTCTGTGATCTAGGGCAGATTCACCCAACAATGGTGAGTCATGGGTCCTGGTTACTTCTAGCTCCACCATTGTTTGAGTGTTTAAGGTCCAAAATGGGGTATTTTGGACTAGTAGGATGAAGTAGCAGGGTAAGGAAAGAAAGTAAACAAAAGGAATGTGTTTATACTGTCTGTTAAGGTGCCATTTTTTGGAAAGTTCTATCCAGTTGGCCAGAACTAACTCCTGGCCACATCCAGATATAAATGAGGCTGAAATCCATGTGCCCAACCAAACGTTAGACTACTGAGGAGGAAAGAGGGACTCATGTGTTTATGGCAGTAGAGTATCTGGAGGTAAAAATAACTAACTATACGTTTCAGGAAATTAAAGCATATTGAAATTGTTTACCAGGAAGAAATGATAAATAAGTAATTCCATTACTCAGAAGGCTGAGCCAGGATGACCACAAGTTTCAGGCTGCCTGGACTGTGTGTAGTAAGATAATGTTACAACAATACACAGGCAAAAAGAAAAAAGCTGTAAAAGAAAAGTTTGAATATCTATAACAGACACCAAAGAACTATCATTTGTAATGAGAGAGGTAGCAGATGAAGAGAAGCACTTAGCGATTAAAGCACCTTAGCTCAGTCCTTAGTACCGACTTGGTTGCTGAGTGGCAACATGTCCCTGTAGGAAGTGAGAACTTGAGGATCTTGGAGCTCACTAGGCAGCCAGTAGAACTAATCTCCAGGTATATGACCAAAAAAAAAAAAAAAAAAAACAGTGAAGACTAATAGATTTCCAGTGTTCACCCCTGGCTACTAGAGGTACATATATTGCATACATCACACACACACACAAAGAAAAAGATAAAAGCAGCAAGTTAGATATACATGTTAACTTGATTTAAATATTACATAGTGTATATGTGTGTTGAAACATTACATTCTCCCCATTAGTGTGAAATTTTTATGTTTTTAATGTATCAGTGAAAAAGAAACTTTAATTGTAAAAAGAGAAGATAATATGGTACAAGTAGCCTCTATTTGGACAAATGTAACACTCTATGGATAATATAAAATTTCTTTAATATAGGAACTTATAAAGAAAATTAGTAGCCAAAACAGATATGCTGAAGATCAATAGGCATTAGTGATAAACAATTCAAATGCAGAAGAAATGAAGGGGGAGAAGGGGAAACAAAATACCCATTTACAGAGAAAAAGTTTGGAGCAGAGACCGAAGGAACAACCATCCAGAAACTGCTTCACCTGGTGATCCATCCCATAAACAACCACCAAACCCAGACACTATGGCAGATGCCAACAAGATCTTGCTGACAGGAGCCTGATATAGTTGTCTCCTGAGAGGCTCTGCCAGTGCCTGACTAATAAAGAAGTGGATGCTCACAGTCATCCATTGGACAGAGCACAGGTTCCCCAGTGAAGGAGCTAGAGAAAGTACTCAAGGAGCTGAAGTGGTTTGCAGCCCCTTAGGAGGAACAACAATATGAACTAACCTGTATCCCCAGAGCTCCCTGGGACTAAACCACCAATCAAAGAAACACATGGAGGGACTCATGGCTTTAGCTGCATATGTAGCAGAGGATGGCCTAGTTGGTCATCAATGGGAGGAGAGGCTCTTGGTCCTGTGAAGGTTCTATGCCCCAGTATAGGGGAATGCCTGGGCTGGGAAGGGGGAGTGGGTGGGTTGGGGAGCAGGGGAAGGGGAAGAGGATAGGGGATTTTTGGTGGGGAAACTAGGAAAGGGGATAAGATTTGAAATGTAAATAAAATATCTAATAAAAAAGTGCATAATTTAAAAAAAGAAGTGAAGGGGGAAAAGAGATTCAACATAGTAGTCATAGAAATGCAAGGTAAAGAAAACTTTTTTCTCCATGCAGAGAGCTGTTGAGGGGACTGAGAGGGACACTGTTCACTGCCAGTGTCCTGTGAATTATTGTAATCTTTTTGAAAAGTGATCGGGCAGTACGTGTTCTGATTGAAAATGGGCAGGGTGTGATGGGTCCTCCTGCCTTTAATCCCAGCAATCAAGAGGCAGAGGTGGGTGGATCTTTGTAGATTCAAGGCCAGCCAGGTCTACAAAGCAGATCCAGGCCAACCAGAGCCATATAGTGAGACTTTGTTTCAAAAATAACCCAAACAGACAAAAACCAAGCAAAGAACCATAGTTTGTTCACCATCTATGCTTAAAACTGTATGTCATCGGTGTGTGTGCTGTGTCCCTAAATGTGTCATGTTTATCAACTTGAGAGTCCAGGAAGAATGTATTTTTTAGAGCAGTAGTTTTCAACCTGTGGGTTGCAACCATTTTATAGGGGTCACCTAAGACTGCCAGAAACACAGATATTTATATTATAATTCATAACAATAGCAAAATTAAAGTTATGAAGTAGCAATAGAAACAATTTTGTGGTTGGGGGGTCACTGCAGCATGAGGATGTGTATTAAAGGGTCACAGCATTAGGGAGGTTGAAAACTACTGTTCTAGGGTTCAATATTGTCTCTAATTGAGACAATATTGTCTCCAGGGAGGGCGTTTTGATTTCACTTTAGAAAGAGACTGCCATATCCAGGGATCCATCCCATAATCAGCTTCCAAGCGCTGACACCATTGCATACATACACTAGCAAGATTTTGCTGAAAGGACCCAGATGTAGCTGTCTCTTGTGAGACTATGCCGGGGCCTAGCAAACACAGAAGTGGATGCTCACAGTCAGCTAATGGATGGATCACAGGGCTCCCAATGGAGGAGCTAGAGAAAGTACCCAAGGAGCTAAAGGGATCTGCAACCCTATAGGTGGAACAACATAAACTAACCAGTACCCCAGAGCTCTTGACTCTAGCTGCATATGTATCAAAAGATGGCCTAGTCGGCCATCACTGGAAAGAGAGGCCCATTGGACACACAAACTTATTATGCCCCAGTACAGGGGAACGCCAGGGCAAAAAAAAAAAAAAAAAAAAAAAAATAGGAATGGGTGGGTAGGGAAGTAGAGGGGAGGGTATGGGGGACTTTTGGGATAGCATTGGAAATGTAATTGAGGAAAATACGTAATAAAAAAAAAAAGAAAGAGCTATTATTTTAGTATGTAAGGAGGTGAGGAATTTAGTGATTAAGAGTACGAATTTAGGGCCGGGCGTGGTGGCGCACTCCTTTAATCCCAGCACTTGGGAGGCAGAGGCGGGAGGATTTCTGAGTTCGAGGCCAGCCTGGTCTACAAAGTGAGTTCCAGGACAGCCAGGGCTAGAGAAACCCTGTCTCGAAAAACCACACACACAAAAAAGAGTACGAATTTAGGAGCTGGGCATGGTAGCACTGGTTATTAGTAACCAGGTAGAAGATCAAATTTGGGCCTAGCCTGGGCTACATAAGACCCTGTCCCTTTTTTTTTTTTTTCTTCAAAGATTGAAAAATACATAACCTTTGAATCCTACATTTTCTGGGTTTGAATCCTATCAAAGTGTGTAACTTTGGATATGTTATCTGACCTAAGTTTGCATCAGTTTCCCCTTGGTAAACATGTAAAAACAGTAGCTATTGTTATTGGTTGCTTGATGGTTGAAGGCATTTGTTCTCAAATTCCTGGGCTCAAGTGAACTTTTTGCCTCAGCCTCCAAAGTAGCTGGATCTACTAGCATATGCCACCGAGCCTGGCTGCAAAGAGTTCTGAATGGGCGAATGTTTGTAAATGTATTTGTTCCACTATAGATTTTACATGAGAAAGTTGCATTTGTGTTTTTCTTAAATTTTGAAACATTAGTAAGTCGGAGGTTGGAGAGAAAGTCTTTAGTTGTATTCTTTCAATAGAAAAGTCCTAAACATTGTCATTACTCTGAGAGCTTAATTTTGAAAAATGAAGTGAAACACATAATGTGTCTTCGTCATTCCTCTGCCTCTGTGGCACTGGAGTAAAAAGGTCCCAGCTAGCTGTAGAATGCAGAACATTGCTGCTCCTTCATTTCCCAGGAGGGAACTTAAAGGCAGTTCTTACTGCATCTTTGAAACCGTCCAGCTGCCTATAGAACTTACTTACGTCTGCTTCCATGTTTAGTGATTCAGACATCATTCTAGGAAATAGAGGCAAAATAAATGTCCACTAAAATATGACAGATTATTTCCAGACCCAACCATAATTCTGTCTTCTACTCCATATGCTTTTCTGTAGTGTGACTTCACCACTTCTTCCATGGAGGGTGTGCGTCTGGAATCTGGCAGGTCTAAGACTGTCTGAGTTAGACCGATAGGGCAGAAGTGATAAGTGTGGCTGCTGAGACTGGTTGTGAGAGGCTATGCAGCTTCCTGTTTGCAGGAGCTCTGAGCCATTCTTTAAGGAACTTAGTTCCTGAGAGACAACCGTATTGGAGAGGTCACTAGGACAGCTCAGCTGAGCTCCATCTGACACTACCCATATTTGTGAGGCAGGCAGGATGTCCAGCTCAGCCACAGCTCCAGATGACCACAAGCCAGTCAACTTCAGACTGGAGTCACATGGGCTGGCTAAACAAGGTCTCCCCAAATTAAAATTATGATAGCATAAGGTAGATCTGTCAAGCTGTGAATGTATGGACATTTGTCCTCTAACAGTGGTAATAAATGAGACATGTAGGTTTAGCAATGCAGTCATGGTGAGACCATCCCACTGATAGTGAAGAACCTTCAGAGACACCCCTCTCAAGCTGTTCATTGCACCCAGAAATGCTGGCCTAACCATAGTTCTACTGTGGTTAGTATCCTGCTCTGCCTCTATTTAATAATGTCTTCTAATTGTTTTGTTATATCCTAAATAGATTATATAATTTTCCTTTTCAGTTGTTGCTTAATAGTGTCTGCTAGAGTCTAAAGTCCTGTATTTCTTTTCAATTGGGTTAGTGTATAGTAGACTCAACCCCCTTATATCTGATTTTGCTTTCCATGCTTTTAATCAACTATTTATGGCCAATTTTGGTCCAAAAATACTCTTGAAAGTCACAGAAAAAACCCATAAGTTTTAGTTGCTCACCGTGGTATTTCCCATTATCTTACTTTATTGAGCCTGGATGTTAATCATCCCATTAGCCATGCTGCTCAACCTATCCTCCCATTAGTCACTTAGTGTACATCTTGATTGTCAGATTGATTTTAGACTTCTGAGGGTGTTGACATAACCCTTATCTAGCAGCCCAGTGCTGTTTCAGTGTTTACATCCTTCATCTCCCTTTATCATAATTTGTTTATTATATTATAAGAGTTTGTAAAAGTAACCACATTCACATAACTTTTATTACAGTGTATTGTCATAGTTGTTTTATTTTATTATTGTTAGTATCTTATATACATAATTTACAAATTAAACTCTATTATAGGACTTTATGTTTATGGTGATCTGGGGTCGGGGTGGGGTGGGGGAAGCATAGATGGGGTTCAGTATCTGTGGCTTCAGTCATCTGCAAAAGGTCCCCATGGCTCAAGGGAGACTAGGGGACACTAGTGTTCCATTTCCTATCTGCCATATTACTGTTAGTGTACTATAATAGAGAACTGACTTAGTTTTGGTCAGACTTCATTTGAATACTTGTTTGATTTCCTGGCTTCTACCTCACTCTCTTCCTAGGGCCGCCCTATGGATAACTCATGGTTTTTCTCCTTTCAGTAGGTAACATTGAAACATTGACCTCAGTATTAATTGTTTAAAGAATGTCTCAGGTCCAAGAGAGTGAGTTGGTAGAACTTCAGGAGACACCTTTGCTCCATGGATTTGATGGGTTATGATGCGTGGGATCAAGTACTTCTAAAACCACATCTCTGCTATGAGGGTAGGTAGTGTTCTGACAAAGATGACTGAGGGAGGTAGGCAAGAGCAAGAGAGAGAGAGAGCAGTCTCAAGCTGTCCTGGTGCTAGACTCTCAGTTGTACCAGCTAAAACCTTTTCTTTGTGTTGTTGCAAGCTTGAGTTACAGTTTCTGTTGTAAAAGATTTCTAACTCAAACTCTATCAGAAGCATTCTAAGGTTCTAGGTAGTTTTGGAGTGATTTTTGGTAAGTTAAAAAATCTCTAGGCAGTTTGTTGTATAAACTAACCTTGAGTGCTGTAAGGCCTTTTTAGGGAGACTTGGGAATGCTTTGCTTTGACTGAAGAATGGAGGATCAGCCAGAAACCAAACTGTCCTGTAAACCCAGAGGTTATACAGAAGAGGCAGTCAGTCTATTCTTTGTGCAGAATTCTTTATTCTTTATTTTTTCACCAAGAACCTGGAACCACTGTGTATTATGATAGAGAAGACAGATTGCAGCTTCAGATGAGGAAGGCTTGTCCAACTGTGAGCTGGTCAGCTCTGGATGAGCCTGGGCTGGGGTTCTCTTTCACTCAAAGTTCTCATTGGTGACTGGAACATGAGGATTCAGCAAACACCAGAAGTTACATGAATTGATATGAAAAATGGGGCTACCGCATTTCTTTTTTTCTAGTTCTAAACGAACATGATTTAATATTTTCTTAGGGATCAGAAGATTTACTATGTGACCCTTTGGCAAATGGTGAAACCTCTTAGATCTTCAGTTTTATTATCTGTTAGATGATGCTAGTAACATTTTTTTGAAAAAGCTGAGAATAGCAGTACATGCCTGTAATCACAGCTGCCGGGAAAGCTGAGGCAGGGGGATTGTACTTACGTACAAGTGTTAGGGTCAGCCTGGACAATTTAACAAGATCCTGCCTCAAAACAAAAACAAACCAAAAGATGACCTTGTGTCAGTTGATTTTATGAGCCTCAAGTAAGTGTGTGTGTGTGTGTGTGTGTGTGTGTGTGTGTGTGTGTGTGTGAGAGAGAGAGAGAGAGAGAGAGAGAGAGAGAGAATGAGAATGCTCTGAAAAAACTAAAGCACAGGACAGGGAATGTAGTTCATGATGATTTTGATATACATAGCTCTTCTGTGAGCCAGCATAGAACTCAATTGTGATCTATACTAGTTAGCTCTGACTTGCATGGAGCATCACAAAACTGAGGGTCATGCCTTTCCCATCTCTCCTTGAAGCAAGGCTGCATGTGGAGAAGGAGATCTTTTCATTCACTAAAGTATCCCCCACCTCCAAACACACAGCCCCTTATTCTTGGTGTTTGCTGCCTAGAGACCATGTGATTTATCTTTACACAATGCTGAGGGATTTCTGTTCAGAGATGCCAAACTTTGGAGTCTGGCAATGAGGATTTCATTGGCCTACACAGTGCTCAGGGAAGGCTGAAATTTGCAGAGTGAATTCTGGGGCTGGGCGCCCCTCTGGCCACATTGGCTCCAGAGGAAACAAGGCATCACTGCCTGCTTTGCACTTGTCAGACTTTGGCACATTGGAAGCTGCTTGTTGAGAGCCATGTTGCATTTTGGCTTCTGGAGATGAGTAAGAGCAGCCAGTGTGTGGGCTGCCTGTGAGAGTGGTCAGACCATAGCATTATCTTTCCTCACACACTGCTGCTTTGTGTCCTCCTGTGTCATGCTGTAACCCAGCACAGAGCAGTCACTGTGTCCTCTTCAGGCTGGAGCCCCCTTCTGAGTGTTAGGGGTCTTTTGTTCAGAAGCTGTATGGCCCCCCCTCTTCTGAAGTGTTTGTTGTTCATCATGGCCATGGTATAGAGTGAGCATTTAGGAAAGAGGAGGCTATAGATCTACAAGTGTTTTAAATTCTAACACAAATTCCTATGTAAGAATGAGTGACATTAATTTTGCTTTCTTAAAAAAAAGATTCAGTTATCTTTTTACACAAACGTCTCTAAACACTGAAGCTACTGTTTGCTTTTAACAATGTGAGCAAGTAACTCAGCTCTTTTGGATGAATGTAGAGCTCTCTCCTTCCCTCAGACAGGATTTTTCTGTGTAGCCCTCAAAGGCTGTCCTCCAACTCTCTGTAGACTAGGCGAACTCCAACTCTTAGAGATTTGCCTGCCTCTGCCTCCCAAGTGCTCGGATTAAAGGTGTGTGCTACCACCATGAGGCAAATGTAGAACTCTTCTGTTTTTCCTTCTGTTTGATTTTCAAAGTGGTTTCTACTGACTTTAGTTGGAGAATGTGTATTTCTCGAAAGCACTACACCAAGACTCTTGAAAGGCAGCCCAGCCCTGGAAAAACCCTTCTTACAAAGTTAAGGTGGGGCCAAAAGGTGATAGATAACACAAAGTTCCTTATAGCAGAGTGTCTGCTGAATTGTCTCAGCCTCTTTTTTTTTTTTTTTTTTTTTTTTTTTAATCTCATTTGCTCTAAGTCCAAAGGCTCAGTGCTGCCTGTAAAACTTGATTGCCTGCCTCCACAATGGATTCGGAGCTCACATTGCTTTTCTTACTTTGATTGCACAGGTGGTATATGCACAGGGTGGAATGACAGAGGGCAGGAGCTAATGAGAATCCAGAGCAGAACTGCCTTACTCTTTCATGTCTTATCCTTCTCAGAGGCAACTATTTGATCATGCTTGTCACTGCCATTTAAAATACATACACAGAAGACCAGAGAGATGGCTCTGAGGAAGGGCCCTTGCCACCAAGCCTGGTGACCTGAGTTTGATCCTTGATACACACTCTCACCCTTTTAAGTCTTAGTTGAAGGAAAGAACCAACTCCTAACATTTGTGCTTTTGACCTCCACATATGTGCTGTGGAATATGTGTGTCCTCTTTACCATAAATAATGCAATAAATAAATGTGTACATATACATTTTATATTCTAGATTGGTTTTAAGCATGACACCTCCTGCTCCCATATATATACAGCCACCCATTATCAGCAGCCCTCACCAGACTGGCGAGTTTGAGTTAGGTAACTTGGTCATCAGTGTCACTCAGAGTCCTATAGTTTATACCGGAGTTCAACCTGGGTGATGTATATTCTTGGACAAATATAGAATAACATGTATCCACTATTTTAGTATCATGCAGAACAGTTTCTGTATTTTGCTTATTTGTCCCTTCTCCTAAGCCCTAACTGTTTTTTTTTTCCCTGCTGTAGTAGTTTTGTGTTTTCTGGAATGCCAAATATGGCAACCAAATAGAACACAGCCTTACCAGATCAGCTCTGTTTACTCACTAATGTGTCCTTACAAGTTCTCCCATGTCTTTTCTTAACTTCTGTTACATGTTTGGATAAGTGTTCCCTAAAGTTCCACATTAAAGGCCCAATCCCTAGCTTAGCAGAGTGGTGATGGAAACTGAAGGGCAGGGCCCGATCGGAGACCTTTAGGTCATAGGGTGAGCCCTGAAGGAAACTGTGGGACTCTGCTCTCCAACCCTTCCCACTTGTTTCTGGCTATAAAGTGAATGTTTTTGCCTGAGATGTATATAGTTACATAAGGCAAAATCCAATGGGGCTGACCTCTCATAGTCTGAAGCTTCAAAAGCTAAGCCATAATAGCTCTCATATTTTAATAAGTTGATTACCTTAGGAATTCGTTACAGTGACAGCTGACTAACATAGCTCAGTGGCACTTTTTAAAAAAAGCATTATGTAGTGTTCCATAACATACAGTTGCCCACTAAAGGATATTTTGGTATGACATTGATTCTCAACCTTCCCAATGCTGTGACCCTTTAATACAGTTCCTCATGTTGTGGTGACCCCCAGCCATAAAATTATTTTTGTTGCTACTTCATAACTGTAATTTTGCTGCTTTTACAAATTGTAATGTAAGTATTTGTGTTTTCTGGTGGTCGTTTGCCTCTGAGGGGTTTTGACTCACAGGCTGAGAACTGCTGTTGAATGAGTTTTGTGTGGGTATAGCATTTCAGCTTATTTGCTTAAACAAGGAGTGGATTCTTGGGTCAGTAAGTATTTGGTTTAATACAGTGTGTAAAAAACAACTGAAATGTCTTTCGCTATTACTATAACATTAAGTTCCACCAGCAATGAGAGTTTCTGTTGTTTCCACACTGTGATGGTTACTTTTGTCAACTAACACAGTCTAGAATCACCTAAGAAGAGAGCCCCACACACGCCCTCTGCCCTCTGCCCTCTGCCCCTTCCCCCACGACAGACTTTCTCTTGTAATCAAATATAGCCTTGATTTCCTGGAACTCCCTCTGTAGTCCAGGTTAACCTCGAACTCATGGAGATCTGCTTGTCCCTGCCTCCTGAGTTCTGGGAGGTACTAAAGACAATTAAAGGCCACCCTTTAATCCCAGTACTCAGGAGGCAGAGGCAGGTGGATCTCTGTGAGTTCAAGGCAAGCCTGGTCTACAAAGCAAATCCAGGACAGCCAAGGCTTATTACACAGAGAAACCCTGTCTCAAAAAATAAACAAATAACCATAGAGAGTCTAATGAAGAATTGTCTAGCTCAACTGGGCATGTTTATGGAGGTTGTTTTTATTGTGTTCCAGTGTTCTCGGGTTGAGTCTTGGTGTATAAGTGCAGAGAGGGGCGGAACACCAGGAGGCATCAATCATTCTTTCTGCTCTTGACTGTGGATATGACTAGCTGTTTCAAGCTCCCGTCTTGGCTTCCCCACAAGGATGGACTGTAACCTATAGTTGTGAGCGAAAATAAACCCCTTCTCCTTTAAGTGCTTTTCCTCAGGGTGTTTTATCATAACAGAAAAGAAACTAAGACATATACCCTTGCCACATTTGGTGCTTTCACTGAGATTGTGAAAACATTGTGATATGTTTATAATGGCATCACACTGTGGTTTGGGTTTTTTGTTTTACTTTTAAGGCAGGGTCTCACATGTACTCCAGGCTATCTTCAAACACTTGGCAGGCATCCTGGGTCAGCACCCCAGTTGCTGAGATCATAGATGTGAGCACCCATGCTCAGCTTTCACTGTTGTAGTCTGCCGTCCACTAACCATGCTCTGTAGAACCTTTCAGATGCCTCTTTTCCACCTGTGTATCTTGTTTGATGAGGTATCTATTCAGAACTTCTGTGTATTTTTAAGCAGCCATTTTCTCATTATTAAGCTTCGAGAATTCTTTATATACTGTGAATAGCAGTTCTTTATCAGATGTCATTTGCAAATATTATCTCTGGCTGTAGCTGATCTTCTCTTGACATTGCTATTGTTAGAGTTTTTAAAACTCTAACATTTATAGGTTTTTTTTCTTGTTATGATAGATGAGGATTAAACTCTTTGTACTTCACTGTTTTTCGTCTTTGTTGTTGTTACTTTTAAAAAAGATTTATTTATTTATTTATTTATTTATTTATTTATTTTATATAAGTCACTGTAGCTGTCATCAGACATACTGGAAGAGGGCATTGGATTCTATTACAGAAGGTTGTGAGCCACCATGTGGTTGCTGGGAATTGAACTCAGGACCTCTGGAAGAGCAGTCAGTGCTCTTAACCACTGAGCCATCTCTCCAGCCCCTGTTGTTACTTTTAATAACGCATTACATTTTTATTTCTAGTTGTATCAACTGTATGTAGTTTTTTTGTATTAGTAAGGCCAGGGTAAATGTTAATGCTGCTCTCCTGTTTGCCCTCCAGCTTTTTATACTTTGTTATCTGTGTCTCAATTTCTTCATCTGTCTTTTAACTTTTTCACCTTTAAGCAGGATACTATTCAAATAATTTTGGAATTAGTCTCCCATGTTCTGTGTATAGGTAGTTTATGTAGTATGACTACATATCTAGTTGTATAGTGACTCTGTATTTCTTTTTCCATACAGGATGAAGTTCTAGGTTCTAGGTTGTTGGACTTTCACTATTTTTGTTTTATTTTAATTTTTTTCATTCTCTTCATACAATTAGATGTTCTATAAAAGAAGCTCCCTCTCAGGCTGGAGAGATGGCTCAGTGGTTAGGAGCCTGACTGCTCTTCCAGAGGTCCTGAGTTCAAATCCCAGCAACCACATGGTGGCTCACAACCATCTGTAATATGGCTCTGGCCATATTTATTTAATATATGTGGGTACGCTGTCACTGTCTTCAGACACATCAGAAGATGGCATCAGATGGCCATTACAGATGATTGTGAGCCATCATGTGGTTGCTGGGAATTGAACTCAGGATCTCTGGAAGAGCAGTCGGTGCTCTTAGCCGACACATCTGGGATTTGTAATCTGGCATCCTTGGGGCTCCATCTCTTCAAGTCTGTTGTGGGGGTGGGGGTGGGGAATATGTGGCCTCTCTCCTAATCTGGCTTTCCTTGGTAAATTTCCCACATTCATGGCATTTACAACATCCTGGAATTTGCACAACTTGTGTGGCTTTAGCTCCACTTTCCCAGCGTCACTCACAGCCTGTTCCCATCTCCATGAAGGGGATCTGACCCTGCTGCACATTATCCTCCTCAGCAGCTTCCTGCAGTCTCAACAGAAGCCTCGTTCTTGCATTTTGCATGCAAAACCAGCACCACTTGGATAATGGCAAGTTCTGCTTAAAGCTTAGGATGTAGCCTGGCTCCCTGAGTTCTCAGTAGACTCTGCCTTCATGACTCAACCTGCTGAAACACTTCCCCAGACAGCCATTTTTCACCAAGGTATCCTGAAGGCTCTTTCCAGACACTCTAAAATGAATTTACGTTATTCCCTGGAGCTCTCAATGGGTGAGGTCAGGCTCCTCCCCTTTTGTCCCAGCACAAAGGTACTTTATCTTAAACAAGATATCCTCTTCGTCTATAGCCTCCCTGTTCCTTCAGTCCTTTCCTCTCTACTTTCTACTCACTATACATCTGGGTAAATGCAGTGAGCAGTAGCTATGCTACAGTTTGAATGCTGTGCTCTCTGAAAATATCTCCCACCAAACAAATTAGTTCATACATTTTGAATTCAGTTTTACTCAAATTTGCAGGACTCAGGCAGAATGCAGTCAACTTGTTTGCCAAAATGGAATGATTTCTAGCCCAGGTCTTAACAGAATCCATGTTTGCCTCTGGAACATGAAATAGTTTACTCTCTGCATTTCTTTAGATATTGGTCATCTAAACTTCCATTAAAATCATCCATTAATCGATGACTGGATCCTAAAGTTTCTCATTAGCCTGCCATTCCAAACTCTTCCACATCTCTTCCACAAACCAGTTCTAAAAGCTTTCAAACGATGTGGTCAAGTTTATCGTAGAAATGGCCTCCTTCTCAACACCAGTTTTCTATTAAGTCACTTTTCTTACCACCTTGACCAACTTCCTGAAAGAAGAACTGAGGGGAAGGGTTTACCATTATCCCATAGCTCGATAGCAGGGAAGGCATAGTGGTTGGGACTCTCATCTTGATGCAGGAGCTAGTTACATAACAGTGTCAGATGGGAAGCAGAAGCAGGCTCAGGCTTGAACTATAAATTATAAACAGTAGTGAAGCAGTCTTCCTTGACTATAGACAGGTCCTGCAGTGAGCCTCGGTCTGAAGTCTTATATCTGAACAATATTTTTGTTTGTTTGTTTTTATTTGTTTGTTTTTAAATCAAGAAGCAAATAATTAGTGAGATATAGTTGTCTAAATAACTTCTCATGTAAATCTATGTCTTGTGTTTGGGGACTACTACCGGTCTTCATAGTCTTTAGGCACTCTTTACTGCTGAGTGTTTAAGGCCATGCACGTGGTCAAAATTAATTTTCCTTTTTGGACTGTCAAGGCCAGTTTAGGATTTAACCCTCAGAGGTCACTTGGCTTGAGAGGAGCATCCACCCTCTCTAACCTTTCTTTTAGAGTTGTTCCATATTGGTGCGGAGAAGTCAAAAGCCTTTCTTGACCTGACTGTGGCTTTCCTTGGAGGCAGTGAGGAAAATTTTCCTCCATGTTGACCTTCCTCTTTGTAGACTTGATGCTTGTTAGAGTGCAAAGCTTTCCTGAACAAGAGAATAAATGGTTTTACAGTTACAGGACATTTCAAGAGATGGCTCACAGTCCCCCAGGACCTCCTTGACCTTGGGAGCAAGGGGAAACGGTTCTCCTTTTTTAGTCCCTCTGTCAACATTAGCATAGCCTCCAAGACTGGTTACTAAATAGCCAGAAGGTCAGTTATACCAGTCTGGTACTTTTAACTACTGAATATATTTCAATAACTAACCATTTCTAAATAAACTCAGATTAGATATACAAATTTTAGCCAGTCCTTATAATTGTTGATCTTTGAAATTTTAATAATCATATATAGCATCTCTAAGTTTCATTCCTTATATACTTTAAATAACTTACTCAGACTTTCATAATTTGTGTAAGCATTATAGTTTTCATTCTGGAAACATACAATCATCTTAATTTTCACATATATATACATACATACATACATACACACACGTGTGTGTGTAAATTCCTTTTTAGTAAAACAATTTCTATTTTTACATCCTTCTAACATTTTATCTACTGGTTCCCATTCTGAAGAACACAAGACATAATAGCTTTAACAAGTGAATCTACTATTCCTTGTAAAAAAATTTCTCCCAAGCAGGGGAGGAGCTAAGCATCACTGTCCCCTCCCAAAAGGCTCCAATGACAAACCAAGGTTCCATTTCATTAAAGTTAACCCTAGAGAACCAATGAGTTACTGGGTTTATGTGTGTGGATGAGGGACTGCTGTGGGGAGTGTTGGCACCCAAAAGTAGCTGCACTGGAAAGTGCTTGCCCATGTATAACCTTGAGAATATTGACTAGTGTTTCCTGGGTGTGCTGAGAGTCAAGGAGACGTGAACAAGGCTGAGTACCATGTTTAGGACAAGAAGTCTGATGTTCACATAGTCTTGGATAAGAAACAGATTGTGACCAGCGTGATGGCATATGCCTTTAATCCCAAAACTGGGGAGGCAGAGACAGGAAGATGAGTTTGGGGCCAGCCTGGGTAATGTAGAGAGTTCTAGCAATCCAGGGGTACATAGTGAGACCCTATCTGGAAAAACAAAAAACAAAAAACATAGATTCTGTGACAGAAATAAGGATAAACTGCTTAACCGATTGTTCAGTTTGTCCCAGAGGTACGTATAGGTGGCTGGAATCAGGAAGACCTGAGAAAAAGTGGTCTCAGAAATTTAGATAGAATATTCAAGGTTCAGGCCAAAACAAAAGGAAAAGAACAACACAGGAACATTTCTAAAACGGTTATAAGATTTGCTGGCCAACTGCTTGGTTGCAAAAAGAAAAGAGGAGGAGAGCTTAAATATGACTGAAAGTCAGACAGAATGCATAAGATACAGAGATGCAGAAAGCCTTAGAGAATGAGCAGTCTAGTTTTAACAAAGAAAAAAATAGATGCAACAAATATCTGTACTGTATGTTTCACAACACATTGGAGTATTTCATAAATAAACTTTGGTTTGCTTTTAAAAAACATTCTGAGTGGTTTATACAAGGCACAGGTAATAATTATAAGGAGAACAGACCAAATCTTGGCAGCAAAAGGATGGAAAAAGCAACAAATGACTAAAGGTGGAAAGAGAGTGGAGGGAGGAAGGAAGAGGAGCCTCATTTAAGTGATATTTGAGGAATGGCAGATGCTGCCATGATAATCCTAGATCTGCAGGTTTGCCTGTTGGATGGACACGATAACTATGAAGCATCTGTGATCATCCGGTCTTCAGCCTGGTCCTCTCCAAGATGACTTCATTCTAGAGGATTGGTGTTACAAAAACATTTTATTGCTGAGTGGTTGCAATCTTCATTTTATAAGAATAATTAAACCTTTTCTTTATTGAGTAATTTAGTGTGGTGCAAGTAAGGTAACTAGATGTGTTCAACTTTTAGAAGTCTGCCACAGTATTCAGTGTCTGAGAAACACATTTTTTTTTTAGATATATCCATTTTATATTCATGAATGTGCATCACATGAGGGCCTAGTGGTCTGCCTGCAGAAGTTAGAAGAGGGCGTCAGATGCCTTGGAACTGGAGTTACAGATAGTTAGTTGTGAGCCATCATGTGGGTATTGTGAGCTGAACCTGGATCCTCTGCAAGAGCAACAAGTGCTCACCCATCTCTCCACCTCTAACATAAAGAACCAGCATCTCTATATAGTAACGTGGCCGAGCTTCTGCAGGACTTCCCAGTGGCTGCTATTGCTGCCCATTGTCATTGCTGTGTTGAGGTCAGCTCCTGCTCCCTCTTTTGGCAGTCTTGGCCAGGTTGGACTCAGAATCTCTTAACACTAGACTGTGACCAGTCTAGGGTGCATTCTACACCCCCTTCCTATACTTTAGAGAGGGAGAAATAGATTATCTCCAGGATCCTTCCTGACTAGAGAGCAGGCTACAGGCCATACTCATCAGTCTTTTCAGTTTTTAAGTAAGTTTAAGTCCAGAGTTTTCATTTCTCTGTGATCCCTGTATGAACCCTTTTGTTTTGTTTTGCTTTTCCAGACAGGCTTTTTCCTTGTAGCTCTAGCTGTCCTGGAACTTGCTTTGTAGACCAGGCTGGCCCCAACTCACAGAAATTCACTTGCCTCTGCCTCCCAAGTGTTGGAATTAAAGGCATGCACCACCAACTCCCGGCTTCTGTGGAAGCTTTAAAATGTTTTTTACCTTAAAATGTATCTATAATATAGTAAAATCTTATCTATAATATAGTAAAATGAAAAAACCCCATACTTATATTTCTCATAATAATATTCTAAATTTTATATCATTTCCCTGTTTTACCAGTTTCTTTAAACCATCCTTATCCCATTTGTTCTTGTTTCTCTATGAATACAAAGGAACACACCAATTCTGTTTTTTTTCTTTGTTCTTATTTCTTTTTGTTTTGTTTTGTTTTGTTTTTGTTTGTTTTGTCTTGTTTTGTTTTGAGACAGTGTTTTTCTGTGTAGCCCTGGCTCCTGGATCTCACTTTGTATACCAGGCTTACCTTGAGGTAAGAGATCAGCCTGCATCTGCCTCCCAAGTACCAACTTTGTTTTCTAATTCCTCCTTAGAGGCTTCCCTCTCTATACCTGCTCTTCCTCATTGAAGGTGGAATCTAGGGCCCTAGATATACTGGAAAATATCAGCTATATCCCAAGCCCCCCCTTATCTCAAAGTTGCACTCAGTTAAAATATGTTATTGGGAAATGAAAATAAACTTGTATTTTATTTAGTTCTCAACATTATCTGTATAGCTGTATTAAGCTATAGGTTATAGATTCAGAGTAACCTATAGGAAATGTGTAAATCAGCTGCTGTAACTGCAAGTCCAGCAATAGGCCAAGCTCCAGGGTTGATATGATGCTATTAAGAAGTTGGTTTTCTTCTTTCTGTACCACAGATCAAGCCTTACCTTCCTCACAGGACAGCAGAGTGGTTGTCAGCTGTTGCTTTTCTCGCCATGCTAGTGATATTTAGCAGCCCACTCTTGCACTCTACTGCATTTTTTCTAGTATCTATAGATCTTTTTTTTAATTATATGAAAGTATATTTCATACAGAATATTTTGATCGTATTCTTTACCCTCTCCAGCTCTTCTTAGATCCCTCTCCAAACAATGAAACAAAACAAAACAAAAACAAAAGTGGAAATCATAATAGATAAGCAAAATTTTTAAAAAGTCAATAACTAAAGATAATGTGCATGAAAAAGTATGGAGTTTATTTTGTTTGGGCCACCTATTCATGGGCATGGAGCCTGTCCTGGAATGTGATTGACATGCCCTGTGACATTACATTGGAGAAAACTGCCATTTTTTCTTTCCCATTGCAAATAGTTTCTTGGTTAGGGGGTGGGACTTTGTGCCCACTTTTCTGTCTCAGTGCTGGGCTTTGGTCTGGTTTGAGTCTGTGCAGGACATATGTATGCTGTCACAGTCTCTGTGGGTTCATATGTCTATCAGTCCTGTTCTGTATGGAAACACCTTTTTCTTGGAGTTATCCACCACTTCGGGCTATTAAGATCTTTCTACCTCCTCTTCCACATACGTCTCAGCTTTGAAGGGAGGGGTTTGTTAAAGACATACCTTATAGGGCTGAGTGCTTCAAAGCTGCTCACTCTCTGGACACTGTCTAGCTGCAGAGCTCTGTTAATTACCACCCACTACAAGGAGAAGCTTCTCTGGGGAGAGCTAAGCAGTTCTCCATTCTGAGTCCCCAGCCTAGTGTGGCAACTTTGGGTTCCTGGTCGTGTCCATAGATCTTAATTCAGTTATGAGTTCTCAGGGGATAGGATTGCTCTGGATTGCTCTGGCTAAGAGTCTGGTTTCCTTAATACACAAGCCCATGGGAAGAGGTACAGAAACCCTATTCAAAACAGATTTTGAGCATGTCACTGCAGACACCCCATCTCAGCCCCTGTCAGCCGCTAGCAACCCTTTTAAGAGCTCCAAGGGCTCCCCTACTGGGAACTCCCCAAACAATTCAAATGAGTTGTCCTTGCCGCTCTTACTGAGAAGATACCTAGAGGAGGAAGAATTGGATGAAGAGTGACAGCCATAGCATCATCTATGCCATATATGGAAGACATTTGAGTTTCATTATAAAATTTTTTTTCTTTCTTTTTTGTTTCATTTTTTCTTTCATCTTTTGTCTTTAGGGACTATTCCAACAACTAAACGGACAGGCATTCCAGCTCCACGGGAGCTCTCAGTAACTATCTCCAGAGAGAGGTCTGTGCCACGTGGTCCCTCCAGCTCAAAGAAGTTAGGCTCCAGCCCAACTTCTTCCTGCAATCCCACTCCTACCAAGCATCTGAGGACCACCCCTGCAAAACCTAAGCAAGAGCATGAAGGTGCAGAGAAGGCTGTGCTCGAGTCCCAGGTACGAGAACTTCTGGCAGAAGCCAAAACCAAAGACAGTGAAATCAACAGGCTTCGAAGTGAACTAAAAAAATGCAAAGAGAGGTGGGCCCTGAGCACTGAGGATGCCAATGCTTCAGACCCAAGTGCAGAGGGAACAGCATCCCCAGAAAGTGATGCACAGCCTTTGATAAGAACCCTGGAGGAGAAGAACAAGACCTTTCAGAAAGAGCTTGCTGACCTAGAGGAAGAAAACAGGGCCTTGAAGGAGAAACTGACTTACCTTGAGCAGTCACCAAATTCAGAAGGGGCAGCAAGTCACACTGGTGACAGCAGCTGCCCAACATCTATAACCCACGAGTCCAGTTTTGGAAGCCCAGTTGGAAATGAGTTGTCTAGTGAAACAGATGAGTACAGAAGAACCACACATGGGAGTGCCTTGCGGACATCAGGGTCTTCAAGCAGTGATGTCACCAAAGCCTCTCTGTCACCGGACGCCTCAGATTTTGAGCATATCACTGCAGACACCCCGTCTCGGCCCCTGTCAGCCACTAGCAACCCTTTTAAGAGCTCCAAGGGCTCCCCTACTGGGAGCTCCCCAAACAATGCAAGTGAGCTGTCCTTGGCATCTCTCACGGAGAAGATACAGAAGATGGAGGAGAATCAGCACAGCACTGCAGAAGAGCTGCAGGCTACTCTGCAGGAATTATCAGACCAGCAGCAGATGGTGCAGGAACTGACAGCCGAGAACGAGAAGCTAGTGGATGAGAAGACCATTCTGGAGACCTCCTTCCACCAGCACCGAGAGAGGGCAGAACAGCTGAGTCAGGAAAATGAGAAGCTGATCAACCTTTTACAGGAGCGAGTGAAGAATGAGGAACCCAGTGCCCAGGGAGGGAAGGTCCTTGAGCTGGAGCAGAAGTGCACGGATATTCTCGAGAAGAGCCGCTTTGAAAGAGAGAAGCTGCTCAACATTCAGCAGCAGCTGACCTGTAGCCTACGGAAGGTTGAGGAAGAAAACCAAGGCGCTATAGACATGATTAAGCACCTGAAGGAAGAAAATGAGAAGCTGAATGGGTTCCTAGAACATGAGCGGTGTAATAATAGTGTGATGGCCAAAACTCTGGAGGAATGTCGAGTTACCTTGGAAGGCTTGAAAATGGAGAATGGGTCCTTGAAGGCTCTTTTGGAGGCTGATAAGCAAAAAGCCATAGAGGCCAGCAGTACTGTGGGGCAGACAGCAGAGAACTTCGAGGTTCAGGAGATGCTGAAAGTGGCTCGAGCTGAGAAAGATCAGTTGCAGCTGTCTTGCACAGAGCTCAGACAAGAATTGCTAAAGGCAAATGGTGAAATTAAACATGTTTCCAGCCTGCTAGCTAAGGTAAGAAGACAGTTCTCAACTAGTATTTGTTGACATTTCTCTTTGAGACCTTAACATTGTGAACCAAAGAGAATCAATTATTCAACTGTATTTGTGAATCTAAGCCTTCTGATTTGGAAATCTATTAGAATTTAGGCAGGTTAGCTCTGGGGATTCCAAATTTTAAAACAAAACAAAACACAAAACAACAACAACAAAAAAAACCCACCCAGATTTCTGTACAGATAGATAAAAAGATTAGTGGAAATACTGTAAATTACATCAGATGATATGGTGTAGTGATGAAGACCGTCAGGGGTGACCTGTGTCTTGGTGGTAGAATACTTTCATAGCCTCCTTGAGACTTTAGATTTGATCCCTAGCTCCACACAAAAATAGGATAAAATAAGATTTAGAACCATCCTGTATACATTGATGGACTTTTTGATACATTTAATACTTTGTGAGCATATTCTAGCACTGGCTTTTTAAAATGTTGCTTTCAATGCCAGCTAGTACTTATCATGCAACTATTTTATACTCACTAGTCCACTGTTATTGCTATGTGTGTATTATTGGTTGTTTATGTTCTTTCTTGTCTTAGAATATTAAAAGTAAATTTTTATATATCTCTGATTATTTCTTCAGGAGAAATTCCTAGACGTTGACTTAGTGAGTCAAAGAGTATAAACATTTTAAAGACTTTCAACACATTTAGCCAAACTGCCTGCCAGAAATAATATGCCAATTTGTTCCCACCAGTTCATGAGAGTACTTGCATCCTTGAGCCGTTGCCAAAACTTAGTACTAAATTATGTCATTCAAGTCTGTTAATCATTTCCTGAATTTTTTTTTAGCTTAGAGCCCAAGATTAAATAAGTGGTCATGGCTTTCATTTTTAAAATAACTCTTTGATTTGGCTGGAATGTTGTTGTGTGATACAGGATTATTGGTGGTCACTTTGTGATAGTCGTCTGCCTCACAGCATGCAGGCTGGCTCCTTACTCCTGTCTTTCCAGCTCTGGATCTGTGACTTGGGAAACTGCTGGGGGAGGGTGGGGGGAGGGTGAAAGCATCCTCCCCCTTTATTTGATGGTTGTCAGTGTTTCAAAAAAGCAGTTTATGTTGCGAGCATAAATGTGCAAGTACTGCAGCGCAAGCATTACCGGTGAAGTTCCGTAGGCCTGCAGAGGGGCTGCCTGCCGGGGCAAGTGCCTTACTGCTGGGAGACTTCAGAGAGGTCCCAAGAACACATAGTTCTGGCTGCTGAGGACTGATCAACAGTGCCTAGATGCTGTGCTGCTGACACTCAGGGCATACCTTACACTAAAGAGCAGAATGACTGATGTCAGCTCTGAGCTTGGACATTAAGGGAGCTGCATTGTCCTGTTTCTGATTTCTGTCCCAGCTGAGCAAAAGTACTCCCAGAAACTCTAGATCATTAAGCTTCAGCTTTTACTGTTGACATGACATTAAGCATTTCTTTTTAAAGATTTTTATTGTTTTTAACTATATGTAGGTGTATGTTGTCTATGCATGTGAGTGTAGGTGCCCGTGGAAGCCAGAGGGGTCAGATCTCCTGGAACTGGAGTGATGCTGTTATGAGCTTCCTTGATGTGGGTGCTGGGAACCAAACCCAGGTACTCTAGAAGACCTGCAAGTGCTCTTAACCCTGAACCATCTCTCCAGCCCTATCTTTTTTTTTTTTCCAATTGTGCAGACCAAAGCAGAAAACAATTATTAGTCTAATTTGTCAATTTCTGGAGCCAGTGATCAAAGATCGGACCATATGTATTATAGGCATTCTTAATCATGGACTTGTACTACCTTTTAAAATCAAAGTTGAGCAGGAACGTGTTCAGAACAACACGTTAACTGATGTTAAAACCAACAACCTTTGGTTCAGAGAAAGCAAAGCCTTATAATTAGGAGAACTTTACTCCCTTATGATAAGGTCAACAGCTTTGCAGAAAAAGAAAAAGAAAACGGAAGGAAGGAGAGAGAACTATCAGGAAAGTGGTTTTGGCTAGGCGTGATGGTATCCACCTGTAATCCCAAGTACTTGGTTGGTTGAGGCAGGGAGATTATGTATTTGATGCCAGCTAAATAGTGACTCTGTCCCAAAAAACGTCCGGAAGAGAGCAAGGGAGGAGAGGAATGAGAAAAGGAAAAAAGAGAGGAGGGGAAGGGATTTAAAAGTTTATTGAGCTATAATGCCAAAGTGAATGGATCAGAGCTGTCTAGTATGTTCCTGTGGCTGTGCAGTGATCACCACAGGCTGATTGACAGCTCTTATCGCCCCAAGAGGAAACTTTGAACCTATTAGCAGGTAACGCCTGAGCTCATGTCCCTCCTAACCTCTGCAGTCTGTAATCTGCTTTTGGATCTTTAGGTTTGACTCTGCCACATTCCGAGTGACCATTCATCACTGGCCTTCTGTCTCTGGCTTTCTTCATTTAGCATGGTGTTTGTTTGTTTGTTTTTCCCCAAGGTAAATCCATGGATGATCTGTGTCACGACTTCATATCTTCTTCCTGGCTAATAGTGCAGTGTACAGATATGCTGCCTTTTGCATATCCGATCAGTTAAACATTAAGGTTATTTTTCATTGTCTTTTGAAGCCCACACTTTTCCATTTTGATTTTGTGAAATTCATTTAGTTGGTTTGACGGTTCTGTTTTATTTTGTTTTGTTTTTCTTTTTTAAATGTTTTTAATTTATTTTGCTTTGGATACATGTGTCACAGCTTACATGTAGAGGTCAGAGTTTGTGTTCCCATACAGGTTCTCTGAACCAAACTCAGGTCAGGTTGGTGACAGGTGTCTTTACCCTGTGTTGTCTTGATAATGGCCTGATCTGCGGAATTTAAAAAATTAATTATGAAAAAAAGAAAACAAAAGTTGTGTGGTGGTGATACACACCTTTAATCCCAGCACTTGGGAGACAGAGGCAGGCAAATCTCTGAGTTTGAGGCCAGCCTGGTCTACAGAGTGAGTTCCAGGACAGCCAGGGCTACACAGAGAAACCCTGTCTCGGAAACCCGATGATGATGATGATGATGATGATGATGGTGGTGGTGGTGGTGGTGGTGGTGATGATGATGATGATGGTGATACATTTATAGTTGAGAAAGATTATCTGGCCACAGATGAGAAAGCCAAGGGCTGACTAGGCTGGGCTGGGAGGACGAGGAATGGAGAGACATTTAGATGACTAGGAGTTGGGCCCAGTAGGGTTTGCTGAGTATTGATTTGTTATTGGGGACTGCAGAAGGAGCTATTCATTGCCTGTACAGACCTAGGCCTGAATGACTGTAAAGGTGGTTGTGCTGTTTCCTGAGAAAGCACATAGAATCCAAACATGAGGAGAGCTATCTGGGAGCAGGAACAATCTTCAGACACTCACCAAGGCTTTCTTCTGCTCCTGTCCCTACAGTCACTGACCTCATGTTGATGGCTGCTCAGCTTCTAGGCCAAAGTGCCTCCTGTGTCAAGACCTGTGCTTCTCTTTGCCCCTCCTTCCCTTTAGAAACAGTAAAAATGTATCTAATAGTAATGTCCTGATGTACATTCTGAGTTTTATAAAGTTAAACTTGATTGGAGGAGGCACTGTTGCAAAGGGTCGGAGAGGACTAGCCCGAGGGTTCAGTGGTTAGGAGCACTGGCTGCTCTTCCAGAAGACCTGGGTTCAATTCCCAGCACCCACATGGCCCTTAAAACTGTCTGTAACTTCAGTTCTCAGAGGTCTGAGAACTTTCTAGCCTCTGTGGGTTGTAGGCATGCTCATGGTACATAGACATATATACAGGTTAAATACTCTTCCATATAAAAATGAAATAATTTTTAAAGAAGAGAAAGGGGTAGGAAAAACTTGTAACTTCTTTGTTCCCTGTTCTAATTTTTTTTTTAGTTTAGTTTAGGTTTTTTTTTTTTTTTTTTTTTTTAGTTTTTAGTATTCAAAATTACTTAATGGACATTATAATAACCAAATTTAGTAAAGTGGTCAACTCCTCTGGCTGGACATGGCAAGGCCCTGGACTCATCATTGATGCTGCCAAAACAAAGCCTCCGAGCTGACATCTGGACACAAGAAGCAGCAGTTTTACGAGCCAGACCTCCTCCTCTGGGCTGCACCTCCTCCATGTGCTCATTTCTGATAGAACTCTTGACACAACTTCAATGTTACTAGAATTTATTGCAGTGACCTAGCTCTAATCCTGTCCTGCTCTGTAATTTGTGTACGATTATTTGAATAGAATATGAAATGATTTCTCAAAGGCAGAGTCATTTTTCAAGATGCTGTCTTTGCCATCAGAACCTACTAAACCCAGCTGTAAACTAAAATATTTAGACTCCATTTTCAACTCACACCATGCTTTTACTCTTAATGTAATGGATTTTTGCTTCCTTATGTATTGGTGATAATGTTATATTGGCCATAGGTTTGTTTCCTTATCTGCTTTATTCTACATTCTCTGTCCTGGGGCCAGTTTGAGCTATGATAAGGGCTTGATTCATAGTTGATCTCCAGCTTGATGTCCATAGTGCTAGTTCATCATGATAAACTAAAGGAGACTGTATGGATTCATGTTACAAAAATCATTATTCTACGTAATCCAGTCACCCAGTTCTAACGCCATCACGGCCAGTTATTTATACCTGTCTCTCCTGTGGGAGAGATTACAGATAAGTATATGGCAACACAACCTTCTCTCGTCTCCACCCAGGCTTCCACTCTCTTTTACTCCACTATTGAGAATCAATGACAAACCTAACTGGAGCCCCTTCCAAGATGGCTCTCTCTGGGTAGTGTTTCATATGGCTAATTCATTGAGAAAATAGAGACCAGGGCCTTTACAGCTGGGTCAGTATAAAGGTAATGCTAGGTGTGGCCCTCTCCCAGAAGGGTCAGTGGATGCCATCATGAGATAGTGTCAAAACTCCACTGCTTCATGGCTTTCCCACACTGAGATTAAGGAGCACTCCTCAAAATATTTCCTATGTGCACATGTCCTTCTCCAAGGAAACTGACCTGCAACAGAACTTTTCCCCCAAGTTCAAAAATGTCCCAGAGCTTGGAGGAAGTGGTGACATTTGCTAAGATTCCAGCCTGGTCTGACCACAGCTTACTAGGTCGCTACCTGGGTTTAGTCGTTGTTGGTGAATCAGGGAGGACTCTTGATGTCCTCTTACTGAGAAATCGTGGTGATCTGTTTGAATCTGACTAAATAGTTAGTTTTCAAAGATGAAAGATGCTTGCAGAGCTTGGGAGTGACTTCTGTTTTTCAAAAGACTCACCAAAAACCAAGTTTGGATGTCTGAAAGTGGAATTCCCAAATTAGAAAAACTAAACTCAAAGTTTGCATTGCTAGGCAGCAGAAAGGCTAGGATCACAAAAAGGGCATTTTAGAACTCCGGTGGTCATAAATACAGGGCTTTGTTCTCTGCTGTTTGGTTGCTGAATTTTCTAAAATTCTTTATTTGTGTTTGTGTGTGGATATGGCACTTGTGTGAATGTACCTGTGGAGGCCAGAATAGGGCATCAGATCATTGGAGCTGGAGTTGCCACCCAATGTGGGTTCTGGGAACCAAAATCAGGTCCTTTGGAAGAACTGTATGTGCTCTGGGCCATGTCTCCAGCCCACATTCTTCTTTTAAAATAATTTCCCTATATATGTTTGTTAATTTATAAAACAAACATAATCTGAAAATAATAACGTTGTCCCTATGAGATGAAATGGTAAAACTACTCTTTTAAAAAAACTAAGTTTTTTGACTGAGTGTAGTGGCACAGGCCTTTAATCCCTGCCCTTTGGAGGTAGAGGCAAGTGGGTCTGCCAGGTCTAAATAGTGAGCTCCAGGACAGCCAGGACTATGTAGATATGGAGCAAGATATGATTTGTAGGCTCATCAGCTCTGACTCTCTGTACTTCTGTCCCCTCCCCATGCATGCCACCCCTTGGTGTTCATGATCATGAGGTATAGGAAATAAAACCAGAGTCTCTGAGGGTCATCAGTCTCAGATGCACTCAGAGACCTCATTCAGGATGCTTGGCCACTTTCCTCATGATAGTGCCCAGTTTTACTCTGTGCCCTTAGTATTCCCTGCTAGTCCTGTGCATGTTTCTGGGTTCCAGGTGACATGCTTCTGCCTGAGGAGTCCAGCCATGAGCCCATAAGACTCAAAGTTTACCTTCCAAGGCTGCCTTTCAGACAGTAGCTTTCTAAAATCTAAAATGTAGGGCTTCAGGGCTGGAGAGAGGACTCAGCGGTTAAGCTCTTCCAGAATACCTGGGTTTGGTTCCCAGCACCTACAAGTGCACCACAACCATCTGTAAATCTTTTAAAAAAGACAAAAAAATAGAATGTGTCTCAACTTTTAAAAAAGTCATTTTCTATGTATTATGAAGTAATCGTGATAAGATAGAAGACTTTCCACCAGCCAACTCTCATGGTTAAATAGACCTATATTTACTGTGATTCACATTATTATGTCTTTTTTGTTGTTGTTGTCTCTCTGTGTAGCCCTGGCTGTCCTGGAACTCACTTTGTAGACCAGGCTGGCCTCGAACTCAGAAATCCGCCTGCCTCTGCCTCCCAAGTGCTGGGATTAAAGGCGTGCGCCACCACGCCCGGCACATTATTATGTCTTACTTATGCATAAGACATAAGGCTATTCTGGAAGAAGGAAGTAGTTTTTATTGAGTGGTTACTATATAAGGCAAAGTTAAACTGTACCAGTCACTAATAAACTGTAAATACATTATTTCATTAAACCTCCATTGTTCAAATAAGGAAACTGAGGCAAAGGAATTAAAAGAATACAAGGTTCAGCTATGTATGGTGCGGCATGCTGTAGTCCCGGGACTAGGGGCTGAGGCAGAACTTCAGTTTTGAGTACTTAACCAGCTTAAGTTACATAAAGAGACTCTTTCCAAATAGCAATCTTAAAGTAAAGTAAAATAAAATAAAATAAAATAAAACCCCACAAATCTTGATTTGGTAGAACTGGAGTTTAAATCTTGGCATTTAGTTTCAGATTCTGTGCCCTTCGCCATTTTGGTATACTTCCGCAGCTTTAGTTTTGACAGCAGCCTGCAGTGGTATGTATGCACAGTGCAGAGCCGCAGGCTTTTGTAACTGAAGTATGACTTTTAGCTCGGGCTAAATGATGTTTGTTGGTCCTGAGGTTGTTCCTCATATTCTCATCCATCCATCCATCCATTCACCTGTCCCACCTACCAAGTGGAAAACATCACAGGATCGCCTTGTACTGTTTTACTCATCCATTCATCACATGCACATTAAGTCCTTTCTCCATGCCTAGCACTGTGCATGTGCAGAGAGAGGGTTCTGTGTACTGTTGTGAATAAAGTCGACCAGATCCCTATTCCTATAGCGTCCCCAGCCAGAACTGCAACTGGGAAAAAAAATTAGATGCAAAGTCCCCACACTTAAAAAAATTAGAAAGAAATCTATTGCATATCAAGTTTATGTTGCCTGGAAAATACCTACCTATTTATTAATGTCAGTTAAATTGCTAAAGAAAAGGGGCAGTGTTTATTGTAGCATTTTTAAAATAATAATAAAGTGGGGTTTACAGGCAGTGGATTTCCAGTATATGGTAATTAAAATAATGTAGTGCCAACTAGTAGATGGCTCAGTGGATGATTCTATGTACTAGACAATGCTTATTATACTATTTTAACATAATTTTAAATGCAGATTGATACATATTACAACAGGTTATTTGTATGTGTGGTAGATGCATTTTCACATGTATGTGGGCATGTGTAACTATGAGGACCAGAATTTGAATCCCTAGCACCCAGGTAAATGCGGGGTAAAATGATAGCTTGCCTATAATCTTAGTACTCAAGAGGTAAAGACAGGAACTTCCCATAGCAAACCAACTAGCTAGACTAGCTGAATAAAAAATTTCTGAGTTCAAGTGAGAGATCTTACCTCCGTATCTATCATGGAGAGTGATCAAGGAAGACACTGATGTCAAACTGACCACCATTCATTTGTACAAACACATGCACCCACACACTTGCCCACATACATGTGAAGATACATGCACACACACACATAATCTGCTGTAATATGTATCCATCTGCATGTACTAACATTTAAAATTATGTTGAAATAGCATAATAAGTATTGTCAGTATAAGACAAAGGCATATTACACCCTGCAGTGTAATACTTCCAAATCACCACACACATACAACCAGTTGTGTAAAGTTTTATAATACCTGTTCAAGCCTATATATTATCAAGTACTTATACACATATGTAATAAGCATGGGAAACTCTTCATGGAATAACCGCACACCAACTTTAAAACAATGTCTGTTACTTGCTGAAATGGAAAGAAAAGTTGAGGCATTAACACATTTTATTGAATTAAAAGATTCGGCAAATATGGAAAAATTTGTTAAGCTCAAGTGCATCATTATCTTGTTTCTATGTGTGTAATTAAAGTTGAGCAGGTAAAATTAATGGGAGTATTTTCTGTTTCCAGAACATTCAGATTTTTATGTTACACGTTTTATTCTTCCAAAGAAGGTTGAGATCTGTCTGTGGCTCAGGCTGCAGGAATATTGAATCTCACCAGCAGAGGGCGCTGCTCTGCAGAGAATGTGAAGAGTGGCCAGGTTTTCATGCTTCCCTGTTCTGCCCTGGGAAGGGAAAGAGTTGCCTGTACTAGGAGGCCCTTGCTTTCTGCTTATAAAAAGGGGCACAGAATCCAGGCCTTTGGACACATTGTGCATCTTTTAACATTTATAGCCTTGGCTGTGCCCAGACTAAAAACAGCAAGGAGTGGCGTACGCCAGGGCATCCAGCAAGTCTTCTACCGACCTGTGAGAGTGGTTTTTTGTTTTTGTTTTTGTTTTTTTTTCCTGTTAAACTGACACAATATTCCTTTTTCTCTAGATGGAGAAAGATTATTCGTACCTGAAAGAAGTCTGTGATCATCAAGCAGAACAGCTGAGCAGAACCAGCCTAAAATTACAAGAGAAAGCTTCAGAAAGTGACGCAGAAATCAAAGACATGAAAGAGACCATATTTGAATTGGAAGACCAGGTGGAGCAGCATCGCGCCGTCAAGTTACACAATAACCAGCTCATCAGTGAGCTGGAAGGTAAGTGGCGTCAGCCTGAAAAGGGTGCGGCGACAAAGGGGTTTCTAAGGATGTTTGGTGGCCAGGGTGTCAGAAGAGCCTGTCTTGTGAGCCCTGTATCAACTCCCTAAGAGAACTTAAAAAACAAGCATTAATCTCTGAGAAGACCACAACTCTTGAAAGAGGCAGTGCATTTGGGAAGGGTTAGATGTACCTACCTGTGCAGCTTCCTGCAGCCTCCACCTCTAGACAACCAAGCCGTCTTTGAATTCTGCTGTGACTGTGGGAGGCGTTTTCCCCTACGGATGGCCTTCAGGGTTTGAGAGTAAATTATTTACTGCCTTTGTATCAACAGTGTGTTGCCTGCACTGTCTGATGGATGAGATCTACTCAGAGTGAAGCAAACCATTGTGCCTGTGGTCAAGTCCAGCGTGTTCCCATTGGTGGCAGGATTTGGGAATCTCTCACAGATGTTAGCTGCTTGGTTTCCAAAGACACATCAGTATATGGCTTTAGGAACTCACTCCCTTGAATGGGGAAAGACATTTTTTTAAGAGATTTAAACTTCCTTTATTTTGTCTAAATCAACCTTATCAAATATCACACCTAGTTAGTTTTGCTTTTGTAACAAAAGACTTTAAAAAACAAAGATTTGTAGGGCACTAGTTACTACAAAGATGAGCTTAGTTGCCTGAGAAGTTTTCTGTCATGTACAGCCAGCCTTGGTACTCACAGATTCTGCATTCCTGAATTTACCAATTCACCAGCTCACTAGAATATACTTGTATCCCTAGATTGGTGCTTACAACACCTTCCTGGTTTGGGAAAAATGGAAAGAGGTGAAAAGTCAGAGGAAAGTCAGGAAAACCTCTGTTCTTCGCAGAGATTAAGCTCAAGAACCCTCTACTTTCTGGTCTGAATTATGATGCTGTGTACAAGGATCTCTTTTTTCTTTAAAAATATTTGTTTTTTACCTTTTATTTATTTTGGCTGTGGAGGTGGGAGGACAGCTGTGGGTATTGGTTCTTTCCTTCTACCACACGGTTCCCAGGGATCAAACTCAGTCGCCAGGCTTGATAGTATGTGTTTTACCCACTGAGCTAGCTCTCCAACCTGCAAGTGGGTTTTTTAAAACATAACAATCCTATTTAAAAACAAAAGAAAACACTCTTGTACTTTTTTTCATGGTTTTTATTTGAAATGCTCCCAGATACGATGCTGAAGTGCTGTCTACTGTCCCTAGGTGCAGAAGGCTGTGATGGTATCTATAGAAATAGGTGTGTTAGATAACATTGGTCAGGCCTGAGCTTTCGTGATGGTGAACATGAGTTCAGTGTCAGACAGCAGTCCAGGATATCCACACAGAGGAGACGGTCGTTCTTCCATCCTAACACTAGGCTTCTTTGATGCGCTGGGGAAATGCCGGTTATGCACAGTGACACATCTTCACTGATGTTGAAGCTATGAAAAGGATGGGAAAGCAAGGAACTTTAGAGATTCATGGAATGAAGATCTGTAGTTGACAGTGTCCTGGACAATAGTGTCACAATGCCAGAGACAAAACGAATTCGCTGTAACCTAGCCCAGGGCCAGCAGAACTGTCATTCATTATACACTGATTAGGCATAAGGGAAAGGATGCTTGCAGGCAAGAAAGGTTGCATAGATCAGAAAGCTACAGAAAATTGTTTAAAATACCAATTCAGTATTGCAAAAAGTAGAGAGGGAAAAAAAAGGCATCCTGATGCATATGGAACAGGGATTCTGGTGTGCAAATAGCATTTTAGATGGTGAAAACTGTGACCAGAAGCCTATAGGAATCCAACACTGTTTCCGTGGGGAGCAACAGTTCAGTATTCCTTGTTGATTGAGCACAGTGGTTTCTATGAGGGGAGCTGATTGTGTGCTCTGTGGCTGGATTAATTGACTAATACCAGAGTGACAGTGCCCGTTGTTCGTTGCCTTTGTCATGGACTGTAGAGCAGTGACACTCAGTGTCACCCAGGTTCAATAGCACTTCTTGAGAATGCAATTAAATATCTGGCCATGGCCTGTCTCCAAACATAGCACCCTCTTTGTAAAGAACAAGGTCAAAGGGGACAAGCCCTGTTTTGTTTTGCTTTGTGATTTAGCACAGTGGAGGTTGTATTGTCCCTAAATCTCTAAAAATCAGCCCAGACACACCAAGAAAACAAGTGTATAATTAATGTCCAGAGCAAATTTCAGGCCTGAATCTAGTGATTATATCATAATATATCTGAGACTGAAAATAACACAGACCGTCTTCTGAGAAGCTCTTAAACTCCTGACAGAGATATTAAGGTATTATTAAAGTATATTTGTGTCAGGAAGACAGCGACACTCAAAACCAGCCTTAGATTAATCCCTTCCTGCCATGAACTTCTTGAAAGACAAACAAAACAAGAAGAAATAAAGGAGGGGGCTTCTTACTCTGTGACATTGACCCTAAACGAAAATCCCCAGTCCCCACAAGCTGAGTCAGAACAACCTCTGGGGCAGGATGTAACTGTGCATTCTAACCTTCCCTGGGGATTTGATTCATATCCTCCCCAACCTCCCCTCCCCTCCCCTCCTCTCCCCTCCTCTCCCCTCCTCTCCCCTCCTCTCCCCTCCCCTCCCCTCCCTTCCTCTCCTCTCCTCTCCTTCCTCACTTCCTTTTTTTTTTTTTTTTTTTTTTTTGACAAAGTCACTTTGTGACTCAGGTACTAGGATTAAAAGTATGTACCACTATGCCTGATTTGATTCATATCCTTAATAGACAACTACTAGGAATTTTTGCTTGGTGATTAACATATTGATACTTAAATCTAAATGGCTCTGGTTGCAATGTAGAGAGAACTGGAGGCAGGAAGAACAAGGGACAGAATTGGTTCTTAATTAGGAAGAGGTGGGTGTGCCACCTTGGAGTTGTTCTAATCTATGAGGGCCCAGATCCTGGCTGTTGTCAGGGATTCTGGGCCCGAGGGTCTAGAGTTTATGCCTACATATCTGCCATACATGGTTCTCAGAGTTACCTGTGGCTAAGAGTGGTGATCCTAGAGGCTAGTTTCAAAGTCACAGGAGTAATAATCAGGAGAATCTCCTTTTACACCAAAGCCATCTGTATCTCAATAATAAAGACTGTCAGGAAGGTTGTGTGACTGGCAGGGAGGCCCAAGGCAGGGGTGTACTTCCCATGACTGTTGAAGCCTCCTCCCATAGGGCTGCAGGAGAGCTGTACAACTGACCTTCTGGGTTATAGCCTAAGTAAGGACCACTGTCATGCCATCTGGTTTCCTCTTGGACGACTGCTTCTAGTTCTGTCTTTAGAGTCCTTACAACATAACTTACTGTAGTGGGATGGGTTTTTAAGCCTGCTGTCTCAGCTCACCTTGTGCAGGAGCCTTTCATCTTTGTAACTCTGTCTAACTCATTTCCTTTTAGGCAGTGTGATCAAGCTGGAGGAGCAGAAGTCAGACCTAGAGCGGCAGTTAAAGACGCTAACAAAACAGATAAAGGTAAGCCGCAGACCAGGAGTCTCCTCTACCATCTTACTGGGCAGTACTCCTGTCTTAGGTTGGAGATGTTGGGAAGGTACTGTTACACTCTCCAGCCAGCTTTTCCCAGAACATCTCCAACATACATTTTTTTTTTTCTGGCAGGAAATGAAACTAAAGCAATCATTCAATTTTTAGTTACAAAGAACTCTTTGCCATCAAGGAGTTACCTCTTGTGTCTCTTTCAAGTAGTGAGGCACCATTAAAGCCAAGTCTTTCTGCTTAAGCTTCCTAATGACTGATTCTTCAGGAACTAAGCTTCAGAAACCCCTACATAGAGACCCCAGCACACTTACCTAGTGTCTGAGGTAACGTGGAGTCTGTCCTTTTCAGGAGGAAACAGAAGAATGGAGGCGATTCCAGGCAGACTTACAGACTGCAGTGGTAGTGGCCAACGACATCAAGTGTGAGGCTCAGCAGGAGCTGCGCACTGTGAAGAGGAGGTTGCTGGAGGAGGAAGAGAAAAATGCCAGGCTGCAGAAGGAGCTGGGAGACATACAGGGGCACAGCAGGTGGGTCACAGGAAGAGCCACACTTCTGTGAATCAAATGGGCACATAGTCAGTGCTTTGCTTCTTGTGAAGGAAAAAAATCTAGCCAACTGTTCTCATATGTTTAAAGAAGGGGCACCTGATAGACTTTAGTATTCATCAGCATAGGGAGAACACACTCATAAATAATAACTTGCCAAAGTCTCTACATCAGAAAAAGCTAAAATGACTTCATGGAGGAAAACTGCCATCAGATAAAGGAGCCATTCCTACCAGCCCAGGAATGTGCTTCGTGATTTCTGATCTCATGGGCTAGTTCAGAAAGGTAGAGGCACAAGGATAGACGCAAGTGTGAGACCAGCAAGGTCTAAATAGGGAGTCCAAGCTACCTTGCATCCCTGCTGTAAACAAAAACAAAGAAACAACAAAAGTCGTGTGTCTGCTGGATCCAGTGGTGCCTGATACCTGTAATCCCAGCTCTTAGAAGACAGGCAGGAAAGCTAGGAGTTCAAGTTATCCTGAGATCCATAGTGAGTTCACCAAGCTTTATTCCCAGCCCCCATCCCAGGTGCCTCACAATACATTTGCCCAATCACGTTTAAGAACGTGTTCCTAAAGCAAACTTGAAGTTGATTGGTATGGAAAATTCAAGCTGGAGAGATGGCTTAGCAGTTAAGAATGCCGGCTGCCCTCTTCAGAGGACCCAGGTTTGATTGCTAGCCAACTACATGGTGGATGACAGCCATCTGTAACTCCAGTCCCAGGGGAGATCTGATACACTCTTCTGGCCTCAGAGGGTGCCAGGCATGCATGCAGACTAAATACTCATACCCATAAGATCAATGAAATTTAAAACTGAAGTAGGATTTACAGATTTACAGATTATCTACAGCATTTTTGGCATTCGGTAATGTGGTATCTTCGCCTAATGGGAGCTTTGAGAATTCTGAGTGTTCAGAAATTATTTTGAATTTCTAAATGTTTTCAAATATAAAATACTGTCTTTTAAAGTCAAATTTAGTGGGTTCTCAATGTAAGTTTATGGAAGTTGCCTTAATCTCTGTGTTCCGGGATTAGAGGCGCTGCTTGCTGATTTGTTCCTGAGCCTTAGGGTCTGACCAGTGGTTATGGGTTTTACAGCATTGGAAAGCTAGATTCTTCTCACAATTCTCTTTTTTAGAAGTCTTTTATATTGTCTATCAAATCAGTTACAGTTATGGCCTGTTCCTTTGTTTGGCTCGAGAAGGATTCATGCAGTCTTGGAAAGTCATGACCATTATTTCATAGTCCAACTTTATTTTCTGGACACCAAAGAACACGATGATTCTGGGGTTTTTTTTTGTTGTTGCTGTTTTGTTTTGTTTTGTTTTGTTTTGTTTTGTTTTGTGTTAGTCAGAAGGGGAGTAGGAAATGAAGGTTTCTGATGTCCCCTACTGAGATGATCACAGGGTCCTCTATTTGCCTTTGTGCCTGCTATCATTGTCTGTCTGCCGTGCTTCCACATTCTATGCCTTTGGAAGAGGAACCAAACCATAACTTGCATTACTTGCTACTTGCATTATTTTAAAAATTATTGTTTTATAAAAGGCAGGCTCTACATTTCTGTGGTGACTGTGCATAGATTATTGTACAAGATGCTGCGTTTCCTGCATAGGTTCACAGATCCCTGCTGAAACTCCGAGGTAATGGGACACCTTCACCTGTGTCCTGAAAGTGTAGGGCTCTGTGTGCTACATTCTGTCTCCTTCATTTTTCTTTTAAAAGCATGTGCCAATTTTTATTTTCCTGAACATTTTAAACCAACTACTCAAATCTAGCAACTCAAATCATAAAACCTTTCAAAACTTTAGAACTGACAGCAATCAGAGTGGACGTGTTACTGAAAACCATTCTGCTTCAGTGTTTGCCTGCCACTTGGCAAGACATGGGACAACTGCTGCTGATAGGCTCTTACTGGATTTTATACTTCTCACAAGTGGCTCCTTGAAGAATTGACTTTTTGAAAATTACTGGCTGGTAACTCAGCTTCTTCCTGAACCTACCATATGAGCAAAACTGGAAACCAACCCAAAGCCTTAAAGCTCCCGAAACAAGTTAGTGACTCCATGGTGGAACAAGTTCTTGCCTGACATTTCAATTTGACTTTGACAGTCACCTCATAAGAACCCTAGGGTTATTCATGAAGGAAATAAAGCCAGAGAACTTGCAGAGGGTTCTCTGATGAGGTCTTGCAAGCACAGCTGAGTCAAGAGAAGAACATCCATATAGCAGCATGACTGTAACATAGGGCTTGCAGTCCATACTCTCATTCTGTGTAAGTGGGCATTTAAAGGAATCACATAGAGTCAGCTGGTAGGTAAGCAAATGAGGAGTCTGGGCAGAAGTACAGAACAAAGTGGGATACAATTTAACCCATTAGTCATCTTTAGTCCCAGTACATTTTCAAACGTGTGGGTATTATTATTATTATTATTATTATGATGATGATGATGATGCTTTGAATGGTTTGAGACTGTTTTGTTTTGAACTTGAGTAATTCTCCTACCTCATCTTCCCAAGTTTTTAGAACTATAGGCACATGCCATCACTCCCTATTATGCTTTTATTTTAGAGTCAGAATAGTTGATCTTATTCAGGGAATTGCCAGGTATGCTAGGGGATAGCTATAATCCTATCGCTTGGGAGGTAGAGACAGAGGATGGGTAGTTCAAGACCATCCCTGACTTCATAGTGAGTTTGAGGCCAGCATGAAGTATACAAGACCCTATATTAAAAACAAAAACAAACAACAAACAACAAACAAAAACCTGGGTGGTCAAAGAATGAAGGTGGTCAAATATTTTCATAATTCAAAACAAACAAACAAACAAACAAACAAACAAACAAACCTGGGTAGTGGTGTCTCACGCCTTTAATCCCATCACTAAGGAGACAGAGGCACATGGATCTCTGTGAGTTCAAAGTCAGCTTGGTCTACAGAGCACGTTCTACGACAGCCAGGGCTACACAGAGAACAACTCTGTCAGGGGCGGGGGGCGGGGGGCATAAAAAAAATGGGTCCTAGAAAAATGGCTTGGTGGGTAAGTATGCTTGGTTTTAAGGGTGAGGACCTGAATTTGAATTCTCAGAAACTATGTAAAGAAGCTGGTCATGGGCACAAATGCCTGTAACCCTAGTGTTGGGAAGCTGTAGTCAGGTGGATGCCAGGAGTTCAGTGGCCAGCCTCTGAAACAGCACTCTTCAGGTTCATCTAAAAGTCCTGTCCTGTAGAGTAAGGCAGGGAGCAATAGAGAAAAACAATCCTGTCCTGTAGAGTAAGGCAGGGAGCAATAGAGAAAAACACTTGACATCTTTGGTCTCAACACACGAGCATAGGTGAGCACACCTGCACATGGATATATGCATACACCACATACAGCTACTCCTCAAATGTGTGTGTGAATACACACAGACATATACATACATGTGTATATGTAAACACATTACATATAGCACATATACATACATATATATGCATAAATGTCCCCATGTATCTTAATACTGATATATTGATGTTAGTTTATTCTTTTTTATGTTGTCAAAAGGTTTAATTCATAAGATAAAGCAGTTGTGACTATTCATGCATGAATTCTAACAGCAACAGTCAATCATAAATATAAAAGTTGCATGAACTATAAAGAGGAATATGCGAAAGTCATGGAGAATAAACTCTCCATCTTTCTAAACTCTCAGTCTTGCAACCAGCTGGCACTGCCCTCTTCCCCATGTAGCTCTACTCTCTGTTTAGATTAGGAACTATGACTAGGTGCTTTCAGGTTCTCCCATTCTGAGGCTGGTTGGTCAGCTGACCTTTCTCTGTTAGTCGGAAACCCAAGAACTAGCCCTGCCATCTCTCCCATGCAGTCCTCGGAACCTTAAGGATCACCATCTCCAAATGTTAGCTCTGACTTCCAGGCCTGATCTTTTTCTCCCAGAATTTAAACATGCTGATATATTTTTATTAATAAACATGAAAATGTTCTGTTTTACTGGACATAAATTAATGAATAAAAGTGTAAGATATAACTTTCTCAGTTATGGCTCCTTCCCTGGATAGTTAAGAGTTAGACATTAAAATAAAAACTCATTTGAATTAAAACATCACGTCTCTGGGATGGGATGTACCTCAGTGGTTCACTGCTTGCCTAGCGTGTACCAAGTCCAGGGTTTAATCCCAAATCAATCAATCAATTAATCAATCAGTCAGTCAATCAATCAATCTGCTTCATAGTTTTCAACAGATACAGGGAAATGTAGGAACATAGGCATCTCAGCATCTGGATTCTGTGGGGCCACATATAGCACTTCTAACAAAAGGTATTGATGATGAGCAATACACATACAGGAGTCATGAATAATAGCAGGAGCTATTTTTAGGGTGACATCTTCATTCTTACAGTATTTATCATGATAGTATCAATAGGCACCTGTGGAAGACATCTTTACAAGAAAGAACCTATTAGAAACACTAAATATCTGCTGCCGATTAACAGCATTAACTTCCAAAATAAAATCCTTCTGCTTCCATGTGCTGATCTTTACATCTTCCCCCTAGATCACACATTGTCCTCAGTGTGTATGCTGTCCTCACTAAGTGAAGCATGGTGACCTGTCCCATACAGACCTGCTGGAGCTGGCTTTTAACTAAGTGTGAACATCTGCTCTGTGTGCTAATGTCCGTTGTGTATGTCTGTGCTGCCCTGTCCTTAAAGTTCTAACATTTCAGAGCAACACAGCATGTGTTCTTTCTATAGCTGCTGCTAGAGAAGATGTGCCTATGATGGAGGAATAATGTTCTTGGATAACAAAGATGTCACTTGAAACTCAACTGTGACACTGAATCCCTGGTCTTGGTGGAAAGACCAGTTCCCATAGAAATTCCTAGGCAGTTTCTTATTTATTTTAGTATTACTGGGCCCACAGGCATTTCATTTGGCCCTTAAAGTAGAAATTGGACATCTCCTATGGTCTTCTCATCAAACATAATTCAGTCACTTGCATATGTTTTCATAGTTAAATACAGTTATGACATTAGATATATAAGCCTATGATGTTTAAATCTGTATGTGTGATTCTGAGGATCAAACCTAGGACCTTGTATATGCTACACAAGTGCTCTGTCACTGAGCTAACACCCTAGTCTAAAGGGCTACAAATGCCTTTCTCCTGTTTGAGAAAATATAGGTATGCTCTTCGTTGAGTCTTTAGGCTTCTTAGGCTGGAATAGTAAAAAGAGATCATTTTGTTTTGTTCTTGGCATTGATGACGGAGGGAAGCACAGAACTCTGCAAATGACAGGGGCTGATGTGCATCCCTGCTTCTCCAGGACAGTTCGTAGAGAAGTTCCGGGGAAGGAGCTGGGTAATGGCATTTTGGAGTTTTTGCCATTTGCTCAGTCCAAAAAGCATTGGCTTCCAAAACTTGTTTTGCAGCAATCAAAATGAAAACATGGCTGTATTGTGGGTATTAGCTCCTCCCTGTGAGGCAGATAAGCTGGTAGACTTGTGTTTATAAGCAAAGATCCCATTGGCTTATATAACTCCTTTACCAGCCTTCCCTCCCATTTCTATCTTCACAGCTCCATGGTCTCTGTCAGCTAGCAGAGCATTTGGTGGAAGAAAGAGAGCCCAGCCCTTGCCATGATTGGAAACTACTGCCATTTCTATATGAAAGGGGGACTCTGTAAAGGAGATTACCACTGTGTAAAGCGCTCACTTGTCTCCTATGCCATTCCCTGTCCCACACAGTCATCACAACCAAAGTTTCTCTAGTTTCCTCCTTCATCTTGGAATCAGCTCACTGCACGATCACACAGTCAAAAGTATTTCCCTCTTTTTTCTCAGAAAATTCAGTGCGCTCTCTCTCTCTCTCTTTCTTCTCTCTCTCTCTCTCTTTTCTCTCTTCTCTCTCTCTTTTCTCTCTTTTCTCTCTTCTCTCTCTCTTTCTTCTCTCTTCTCTCTCTCCTCTCTCTCTCCCTCCCTCCCTTTTTTCCTCTCTCCCTTTCTTTCTCTCTCTCTCTATGGAGAATAAAATGAAATTCTGAAAAACAAAATACAAATCTTGTAAAAAAAAGTTTTCATATGTAACTAGATCCCACAAAGAGAATAGTGGCATAGCAAGCCCCGGGCATTGGTGAAGCAGCCCTTGTGGGCTCTGCTTTCCGGTGTTTACTTTTATGCTGCCCACTTGAACACAGGATTCAACAATCTTGGAATTCAAGCTACTTGCAGCAAAATAAGAAGCCATCTGTGTGGTGCCTTAGACCAGAGAAGTTAAAGATCTGCTCCTAACATTGAGGCTTCCTTGAGCCTTTTTAAAGCTGCAGTCTCATTTCATTACCTCATTTGAACCTGCCCCTAAGCTTTGGTTGGTTTCTAGAGTCTCTGATGGGCTAACTATAAGCACGTTTGGTTGATGATAAAGGATGTAGTTAGGTGACAATGTCAGTAGAAACCCAACAAACTAATGAAGAACAACTTACAACAAAAGCCTCACAAATGAAACTCACCCTGGAAACTTAAAGACTTTCAATGCAGAAGCTCACAGCTCACAGTGGTCTGAAATGCAGGAAGTGATTTGACTTTTGGAAATGTGTATATATATATATATGTATGTGAAGACCTGTATCTGACTCAGCAAACCCATCAGGCAAAAACCTACGGCACGTCTCCTGTGAGAGGCGGCGCCAGAGAAGATCTACCTACTGTACTTCCCATGTGAGGACAACGCCAATGAAAACCTATTGCTTGTCTCGTGTGAGGGCAGCTCAGTGAAAATCTACCAGGCTCCTCTTGTGAGGGGCAGTTCCAGTGTGTCCATGTAGGGTTCTAGCTACATCGTTCTAGAAGATATGAGTTAATCTCTAATAAAAGGAAAATTAAGACTGGGGATTATTCTTAAACTCAGGAAGACATTTTGAGGTATTGACTTTGAGAGCACAGATTTAGCTTGAAATGAGAAAGAAAAGACATTGATATCTTCTGTAAAAATCATGTAGAAACGAGCTGGGCTTGTCCAAATAGGACTATAATTTGTGTTCTGAAAGACCTTTTCTTCAGATTGAGAATTCTAAGATGACTTAAAATTTGTGTGCCAAATTTTTTGATATATAAACAAAGAGAAAGACGCAACTTCAACTTCAAGTGCACAGCGATATTTGCAGTTATGTATCAATCTGTCTTTCCTCTGGGTACTATTGAATGTTTTCAACATCTGTTTATGATATGCTAAATAAATGTTATTTAGAAGAGTCTGTGGTTTGAATTTTAATCACTGGTTGCCTTTCTGGAGGGCTCGTATGAATTTTGTTTGAAACTTTTGCTTCATTATAATTTTACAAGGCTGGGAATGGAACCTCGAGATTACCTGTATAGTATGCACTATATCAAACCCTTAATACCTTCATATAATAGAATCTGATTGTATTTTCCTTTGTTTCTGGGGGTTTTATTTGTGTTTAAGATTTTTTTTTCTACTCCAGTATTTGTAAATACTCTTAAGTTTTCTTTACTTCACACACATGTAGATGTTCACACCCAGTCATTTGATCCCCCTGTGTTTACTGAGCCTGATGTAACATACAGCCCTTTTTCTTCCATATGCATAGCCAGTCAAGCCAGAATAATTTATTACCAGAATAATTCTTTCCAACTGAATGGAAATGTCACTTTCCGTTGTTTATTTCATCTGTGCGTCCTGTGCTCAGGGAGGCCTTTCCAAATATGCCCCTCCTTTCATATTCTTTTGAGTTAGTTCTGCTTCAGAATATTTTAATGGGATTATTGTAGTGTGTGTGTGTGTGTGTGTGTGTGTGTGTGTGTGTGTGCATATTTAAGTTCAGTCTTTCATTTAAAATTAACATCTTGCTAGCCATAGTGCTATATGTTTGTAAATTCTACCCTTGAGGGCTAGAGGATCTAGAATTCATACTTATCCTTACTTACCCAGTAAGTTTGAGGCCAGCCAGGACTATTTCCCTCCTCCTACCCTCTAAAAAAAGTCATTAAGTAAAATTGTCTTATTTCATCTTTTTTTCTGTTGTATGAAATTTTAAGGTAGATATTATCAAGTGCTTCTTTCCTTCCATAAACTTATAAAGGACTATTCTCTCCTAAATGTGATTCTTATTTTACGAAGTATTTTTATAGAAAGGACCTTTAAGGTTTTTTTTTATTTTTATGTTTTTATGTGAAGGGCTATTCTGTTCATCCCAAACTCTTGTTTAAATAACTACGAGTATATCGGGGCCTGACCTTTGCCCTGAGTATCTGTAGATTATGCCTGGATGTACCACTTTGCCTACTGATTCTTTAAATCATTGACTATAACATAAACTAGAAGGAAAGCTCTCAAAGTAAATTGAAGTTCAAATAGTATGCAATGGGAGAAGGTACCCAGTAAGAGAAATCCCTGCTGAGTGTTGGTGGTGCACACCTTTATTCCTAGTACTCAGGAAACAGAGGCAGGTGGATCGCTATGATTTGAAGGCCAGTCTGGTTTACATAGTGCTTTCCAGGGCAGCTAGGGCTACACAGTGAGACTCTGCCTTGGGGGAAAAAATTCCTGGCTTGTAGTTTCTTCTCTGGAGAAACCTGGATTTGGAAGCCACATTTCTGGGTCTGCTTTTGCTTAGTCACTGTCCCTGTTAGATACAGCCCATGGCATGTCCTGACCTATGCCCAGGATCCTTCTTCTATGGACAGTTCAGGAAGTGCTCATATCCCTGATGCTTTTGGCTTTATGCTTCGCGCCAGCCCTGGCCCTGGAGGGTAGAGGATACCTGGAGGGTAGGATACTGTCTTACCTCTTTGTAAGGGAACTGGGGGAAAGCCCTTGTTACTCCTCCCACTTATATAGATACACATTCTCTATAGCAGAGAGCCTTAAAAGTTTGTCTGCTTTTTGAGACTTGATCTCACTATGTAGCCCTGACTGGTCTAGAACTCACTATGTAGACCAAGCTCTCCTCAAATTCATGGAGATCTGTCTGCCTGACCCTGACTCTGACTCTGACTCCTGAATGCTAGGATTACAGTTTAAGCTAAGGAAATGGTACCCTTCTTTAGCTTCCATTGCTGATGGAAAATGCCTAACTGACTTGGTTCTTCTTGATGGGATTTAGAAAGTATGATGTGTTTAAGTTACCATTTTACCTGATTTTTTTCTCTTGTTCTGTATGCTAGTACCAAAATTAGAAAGCGAATTTCAGCAGATAATATTCGATGCTTGAAATAAAATACTTCATTTTTTCCCTTTTTTTATTGGATATTTTATTTATTTACATCTCAAGTGTTACCCCTTTCCTGGTTTTCCCTCTGCAAATCCCGTATCTCATCCCCTTCCCCCTGCTTCTATGAGGGTGCCCCCCCCATCCATGCACTCCTGCCTCACAGCCCTAGCATTCCCCTACACTGGTGCATCGAGCCTTCACAGGACCAAGGGCCTCCCCTTCCATTAATACTAGATAAGGCCATCCTCTGCTACATATGGAGCCATGGGTCTGTCCATGTGTACTCTTGGGTTGGTAGTTTAGTTCCTGGGAGCTCTAGGGAAAGGGGCCAGTCTGGTTGGTTGATATTGTTCTTCCTATGAGGTTGCAAATCCTTTCAGCTCCTTTAGACCTTCCTCAAACTCCTCCATTGGGGTCCCCATGCTCAGTTCAATGGTTGGCTGGGAGCATCCACATCTGTATTGGTTAGACTCTGGCAGAGCCTCTCAGGAGACGGATATATCAGGCTCCTATCAGCAAGCACTTCTTGGCATCAGAAATAATGTCTGGATTTGGTGGCTGCATATGGGATGGATCCCCAGGTGGGGCAGTCTCTGGATGGCCTTTCCTTTAGTCTCTGTTCCACTCTTTGTCCCTGTATTTCCTTTAGACAGGAGCAATTCTGGGTTAAAATTTTGGAGCTGGGTGGGTGGCCCAATTTTTTTCTTATAACAAGAGTAAAAATCTCCTTTTAGATTTGTTTAAAACATTAATAGTTTTATTATTTTGCCATCCCAGGTAAGAGCAAAGAATGTGCAAAGGAACTGAGTCAGTACATAGAGGAGAACAAAACTTCAGTGAGCTGAGCTGAAGTCTGGGAGCTCTATGGGTAGAGGAGAGTCACAGAAGCCTACAGTGACACTGAGAAACCTGGATCTGGGCTTTATTCCATTGTTCATATGGTTGATGGGACCGCTCCTCTTTACAGATAATCTACCAACTGAAAGCATATCAGCGATGTGATGGGACCATTGCCAAGTAGAGTTAACATGGAAATACTTTAGCAGTCGTAATACACAAGAGCTTACCTGTACTTGGATCAAAATAGGCAGTGCCACCAAGCAGTGCAGAAAATCAGCACCATTTGAAAGCTCTGTTCCACAGCTACCAATGTAAGCAGCTAGTTAGAGAAGCTAGGGGGAGATTTGAAGAGAATTTGACAAAGCGTACTGCCCAAAAATTCAGTTTACACCCCAGATTCACCATTTATGTGCCAGGTAGCCTTTGTCAGAGTTTCCCTCAAAATTAAATAATGTAAGAGATTTCTGTAGAAAATTAAGCCAGGCAGTGTGGTCTCTGTGGGTTTGAGGCCAGCCTGGTCTACAGAGTGAGATCCAGGACAGACAAGGCTACATGTTCATACATATGTTAAATTAAGCCATAAGACACAGAAGGTAGTAGACCTGCAGCTAACTAATGGGCCTGATGCAACTACAGTGGTTGCTGGGCCATGTCCTGAAAAACAAAAAAACAAACACACACACAAAAATCAAGCTTTCAGAAACTCCTTCCTTAGCTCCCCAGGACTGGGACTTAGGTAACACCTTGTGTGACACATTGCACTGGAATATGCAGTAGACATATATCATTTGCATTCATTTACTGAAGTGACGTTATAGCTTTCTATGTGGTAGCAGGCATGTTTTGTTTCTGTTTTAGATGTGATTTCTAACCAGAGAGTAGCCATTTCCTGCAGGATATAGCTAAAGAAAAAGGCAAACTCCAAGGTGGTATAGGGAAAGCTAGTGTGTTGGATTCACTAAACACTGTAGTGTTTGTTTTCATGTTTTGAAACCAGCAGAAACTGTGCTTTTGGACGGCTTAGAATTCCAAGGCATATTTGACTCCACATTGCAATAGAGGCCAGAGTTGGCTTTGAACAAATGCTTTGTCCAGTGTGTAATTTTGTATTTCCCTTTTATTTACAGAATTTGCTAAGATATTCCTGGCTATATGATTAAATATTTCACCTATTATATAGAATTCCTATTCCTCTTGCAAACACAGGGAGTGTAATCATTCATATATTGCTTGGACTGTAACAGCTCTTAGTCTAGTACAAGGAATTTCAGGCTTGTTCGCAATTAAAGTATGAGTCAAGTATTCTCTATTTGACTATTTTAGATTACAGCTTTCCCTCAGACTTTTTTTTTTTTAGATATTTACATAGGTAAAATTAGATACCTAGAGGATTGTGACCCAGGCTGCCTCCTCAAATCCACTGATGTTTCATTTACACTTTGCATAGCCTGAAGACTACTTTGTATTATACATTTAATGTATCTACAACCTCATATGGGGTCAAGTATGGAATTTCTACTAGTGGTACCATTTGATATTCAAAATATTATAGAATTTTTAAGGAGTGTGTGTTTGTGTGTGAATGAGAGAGGTTTTTTTTTTTGTCACGTGTGTGTATATACTGCATACATTTCTGGTACCCATGGAAGTCATAAGAGGGCATTTGAACTCCTAGAACTGAAGACATAGACAGTTGTGAGCTTAGGCTACATAGGTGCTAGGAATCAAATCTGGGTCTTCTAGAAGGGCAGTCAGAGGTGAGCCATCTCTCCAGGCCCTAATTTCAGATGTTTGATAATTTTGAATTTAAGATTTTTGGAAGAAAATGTCAGACTTATTCTTACCGTTAAAGCCAAGTGAGTGTCATCTTTGGATATGTTGAAACATGATTTCATATCACAGTGTTCTTAGGAGGCCTAAGTGAATCATCCCACTTATCATTTAGTGCTTCGAATCATTAGGAAACCTAGACACTTACAAAGAACAGATTGCAGAATGTAGGATTCTCCATTTTATTCTTACTAAATGAACAAGGAATGGCGTTTAGGGCCTTGGGTGCTCTTTGGCATAACCCATGTAAATGTACTAGAAGGTGGCCCACATTTGATGAGCTTGAGAGTTGCTAATGTGGAAGTAGGAATTTTTTTTTAAATATATAGACCTGATCTCTTAACCTGGCTTCATTTTCTTACTCCATACCCACCAGCTAATTTTTCTGTTTTATTTAATTCCTGTATTTATTTTCTTATTTGAGATGGAATCTTCCTGTTTGCCCAGTCTGGCCTCAGTCCCGGGCTCAAGTAATCTTCTGTTGGCTTCCTAAGTATCTGGAGCCGCAGGTCACACGGTCACACTGCCTAATCACCTGATTATACACCATGTACTGCAAGGCAGGAGGCACTACAACTACCTCTTTGCAGCAAATCATTAGAAGTTACTTTAGAAAAACAAAAGCAAGAAACAAAAAGGTCCCATTTTTGAAATGCTTGCTAGTTTCTCCCAAGGAAGTTTTCAGTTACTGATTTTTTTTTTTCCTGCTCAAAAAGAAGGTCTGTATAGTCAAGAGTGATATAAGTGCTTTAATTTTGTCTCATTTAAATTTAGCCTTTTGGTGTTGATTATAGAGCAATTAGAAGAATTAAGGACAAGTATTTTGAAGTGTAGGAGCTTATGTGTAGCTAGATTAGTTTAAAAAAATCGGGAAATATTTTAAACCTTCACTGACCTTATTAAATATGTTTCCAGAAATATTCTCTGTTTGAGCCTTTCTCATAAATTAGTCATCTTGCACAACAGCTGTGGCAATATGATATAATAAAAAGTGCAGTGATTTACCAACAGGGAGGTTGGGAGTTCTCATCTTGGCTCATTCACAAGAAGATTAAATGACATCCTAAAATCCTCTAGATAAGGAAGCCTTGGAGAGCTGAATCATATGACCTGTCCCTTGTGAGTCTGCTGGTGTTTAGAAACCACACAGCATAGAGTACATTTGTATGAGAATGGAAGCTTAGCACAGAATTTCCATTTTTTTACTCTCAGAGGGCAAACAGCATTTCAAGAAGGACTGGTGTATGTTATCAGTTGCACTTCAGTTGGCTTAGGCAGAAAAGTGTTAAATAACTTACAAAATCGCTAAGAAGACTGAATCAACTAGATTGTAGACTGAGCTTACAGGAACAGCTTTCTGAGGTTACAACACAACCGGACTGCCTTCACCATGATGGGAACCCTAAACCAGGAGGTTGCCTACCCATTTAGAAAGCTGCAACCACAATTCCTAGCCCCAGGAGCACCTTGCCTCTGTTACAGTCATGTCAACACCGTAAATGTCTCATGTTCTGGCTCTGGCCCAAATCTCTGTTGGGAAGCTTAAGTCATATGAAACCCTTGGCCAAGCAAGAGTCTTGGTATTCACCTCTCCAGCCTCTGAGTGCCCCCAGGACTGGAGCACGTGCCAACAGGCCAGGCCATTGTGTACACTGACAATAAATTACACTCACGTTTCTTCACATTCGCAGAGATAGTCATGTACTTTTCACTTAGAGATATCATTCTGTTTACAAATGTATTATTTCTGACTACCTTCTAAGAAAGTATAAAAAAATTGAGATCAGTATTTACTTTATTAAAATTCAGAAACCGATTAAAATTGGGGCTTCCCTTCCAGCTTATCCTGTCCACATTGGTTTTACTTCCATCTATGTCTTTTCCCACTGAGGACACCCTCCACCTTTTCAACTTAATGTGCTCTTTGCCATACAGACCTGTGAATGAAGAGCCAGAGCCCTCAGAGGCCGATGCTGCTGGCCGGTGGCGTGGAGTCTATGTCAACAGAACATCTCCAGCTCCTTCAGACTCTGCAACCACAGTAAAGTCACTGATCAAATCATTTGACTTAGGACACTCAGGTATTTTACAGAACTGTACATTCACATCCTATCTGCCACACTGGCCCCAACAAGTTGATTGGAGCACGAGCTCACTCTAGCTCATGCATCTCTGCGGGAAGCCTCGAAGAGCCTGTGAGGCCATAGGTAGTACTGAGGCAGCCTCATCCTACTTCCACTTGCTGTCTCGCCCCCACTTCATCCCTTTCAGGGCTCTCTTCTTGTGTTCAGAGAACTAGCAAGGATGGCCAGCAGCCTCATCTTCCAGGAAATGAGCATTCCCTGTGTGTATTTGGCCTCCTTGTCAGGAGTCTCAACATCCTCACTTGCAATGTGCTATTAGACTTTTTTCTATTTGGTCGTAGATGTGACCTTTCCAATCTGTTGCTTCTGATCTTGGGTTTCTTGCCAGCTTTTTCTGGAATGGTCTGACTGACTCACAATTTCCCTGTGGCTGTGTATCTTACATGAAGCAATTACACACTCATCCTTTAAGCATATACATGATAGTGTGTTGAAGAAGCTTTGATAACTTCCTTTTTTGACTGCCACAAATGTGCATTATATTGGAAGACTGAAGCAGTGGCTAATTCTAAGATGAATTGATTGTCTCTGCTAAAATAGTTTCTAGATTACTTAGATTAAGATTAGACTCCACATCTTGGGAGACAGGAAAACACAGTGAGTCAGTCTCTAAAAGAGCATGATACATCAATAATGATTTGTAGATTAATGTTCCTGTTGTTTCCCCCAAGAGAAACCTCATCATGTATTTCCTTCCTCTTGCTCCAATATTGGTATCTGAAACCATCTGTCACTCATCTGACCCTTCTCCTTTCCTTTTCTCAAACCAGCTATGGTCAGAGGAGAAAAGCATAATGAACCATTCTACCTAGTATGTGAGAGTCTTCTTTTATTTGAGACAAGTTCTTTCTATGTAGCCCTGGTTGTCCTAGAGCTTCCTAAGTAGGTCAGGCTGACCTCTGTCCCTCTCCTGAGTGCTGGGGCTAACCTATGCCACCACACCCAACTCATCATGAGATTTTTAAGTCACCAACAATGGGAAACAGATCAAAACCCATTATATGCAGTTTTGAACTGAATTTACGTATTTATGTTCCAATCTCTTCTTGGCAGGTGGAACTGGCCAGAGTATTTCTGTCCACAAGACTCCCAGAAGCCCCCTGAGTGGAATCCCAGTGAGGACTGCTCCTGCCGCTGCTGTCTCTCCGATGCAGGTATAGAAGACCACAGCAGCAGCTCTTGTGTAACCTTTGGGTGTTCCTTACTCATAGGAGTGCATGCCTGTGAAGCAGCAGGACTGGGAAATCGGGAAGTATGTCACTCAGTCCTCATTTCACTCTGGTACTGGAATGGAAGGCCTGTAACACAGACATTTGGCTTTTGGCTCACTACTAGATTTATTGCTTAGAGCAATGGGTGACAGTAATCACATCACAGTAGAGCTCTATGAATTTCTGTCTATCAAGTGAAGGAATGTATGGAAGGAACTTCAAATGTTAATCTTTGGTCATTCTTTTTAAAGGCCACATCTGCAACATATGCAGTTACTTAGTCACTCTTGATGGCTGTTTCGGGCATTGTGGATTTAACTTAATACAAAACAATACAGTGAAGGTCCCTATCCAAACTTCTGACCTCTTGAGGAACTATTTTTGTATGAAAGCACATCAGGATTTATTTCAAAATGTTGGAAATTGCTTTAGTTAGCAGAAAGGAATTTAGTTCAGGGGCGTTGGTACTTCAAGGGCTGGAAGAGGTGACTAAAGCCTTGGTGAGCTCATGGGAAAGGCTTTCTACCATCTCAAGTTGGCCCTTAAACGCACTCTGCTGTTTTGATTCAGAACATCTTTCACTAAGTGCTTGTGACCATCAACACCTAAGATCAGCTTCAGGACTGCACAACAACATGTGCATCCACAGCAGCAAACCACATGCTCCATCTACCCATAGAGCTGTGTGGCAGAACCAGAGCCTCTGCTACAGGAAAGCAAGTGCCTCCACAGCCAGCAGAAGCAGCAGAAGGGCCGCTGCACCTTCCTGGCAACTTCTAGAGTTTTGAGAATGTGTCTGTGTCACAGAAGCCAAGTGACACGATGAACCAAGCTTTAAGGAGTTTAGAAAAAATACCCTTTATCTTTCCAGTCTTTAGAGTAGTGAGCAAAGGGACCGCAGTGGGGTTGAGGGCGCTAGTTCTTAGAACTCTAGAAATTGGTTCCTAGAAAAGGGAAGTGTGTTACTAAAGAAGGGAGATGGGTTGGCTCTGTCCTCACGTATTGAAGCACTTGATAGATGCATTACCCTTCCATGTAGTCTTTCACATAGAAAAGTGCGGTTTCCCAAGAGTTTTCACTTCTGTGCAACTGTCAAAGGTTTTAGCAGGAGAGGTGGGACTCAGTTTGACTTTTGTGGTTTTACTTCTTCATGTGTGACTGTGTAATGTTGCTTTCATCTTCCATTTATGTACTTATCTTTGCGCTGACCACTTTTCTATATGTTGTAGTTGTTTACTGGTTATAAAATACTTTGAGCTGGGCAGTGGTGGCCACGCCTTTAATCCCAGCACTTGGTAGGCAGAGGCAGGCGGATTTCTGAGTTCGAAGCCAGCCTGGTTTACAGAGTGAGTTCCAGGACAGCCAGGGCTACAGAGAAACCCTGTCTCGAAAAACCAAAACACAAAAACCATTTTGATATATATTCTCCTTAATCTTTGTTTTTACAACAGAGTGCTTCTACTAGGGACTGGAGAGAAGGCTCAGTGGGTGGGTGGACTTACTGCTCTTATAGAGGACTCAGGTTTAATTTCCAGCACTCATATGGAGCCTCCCAACTGTCTGTAACTCCAGCTCCAGAAGTCTAATGTATCTGGCCTCTTCAGCAGGCTCCTGTACTCATGCATATTTCCACACACATACATGGAACTTTACATTTAAAAAAAAATATTGTTTAAAAATGTAAGATGTCTGACTTTTTTAAGCTATGGTTTTATCTTATAACATCATAATTACCTTTTAATGAAGAGATAATTTTTTTCCTGGAATGTTTTCACTGAAGAGAATATTTTTCTGTGTTTCTTTCATGACTTTAAATCTTTTCAGGAAGGTACCTCATATGGGAACCTTACCTTACAGCTGCCTGCCTCCCCTCCTCTCCCCTCCCCTCCCCTCTCCTCCCCTCCCCTTCTCTCCCCTCCCCTTCCACCTCCTCTCCTCTGTCCTCTCCTCGAAACAGGGTTTCACTGTGTAGCCCTGGCTGTCCTAGAACTTGATTTGTAGACCAGGCTGGCCTTGAACTCAGAAATGTGCCTGCCTCTGCCTCTGCCTCCTGAGTGCTATGCCACCACCACCTGGCATAGATAGATCTTTGTTTTCAAATACAGAGTCCTTTAGTCAGTTCATAGATTTCCAGGCACATAGAATAGATGACACTGGAAGACTAAAAGCCACAATTAAAAAAAAAGCCAAAAACCAAAAAACCAGAAAAACAGAAACAGGCTTAGCAGATATTGATTCTATTAGACATAGATTCTAAAAGAACAGTGATAAATTCGATTGAGAAAATGAATACCAGCCAAACAACAATAAAAAAGAACCCATTAAAAATTACATGGGAGCTACCCTCTTCCTAAATGACTCTAGCTCATGTCAAGTTGACATAAAAGTAGCCAGCACAATTATGTAAGCTGTGTTTTCCTAATTATGACATACAGGTGCCAGTATTCATTCATGTGTATTCTCATTCATTCTCTCTCTCTCAAATATGTTTTTAAAAATCTTTTATGTGAATGGATGGTTTTAACCATGCATCCATTATTTGTGCCATGGGCATGCCAACTGCCTTTGGAGGCCAGAAGAGATTATCAGATCCTCTGTACCTAGAGTTACAGGTGGTAGCAAGCTGCCATATGGGTGCTATGAATAGAATCTGGTTTCTTTGGAAGAGTAGCCACTGTTCTTAACCATTGAATCATACTTCCAGCTCCTCTCTGGGAAATTCTTTAATCTGATTTAGTGCGAGTAATCATACTTCGTGGTGAAATCTCAGATGTTTCCTTATAAGGCTAAATTGTTAGGAATCTTTTGCTTCACATGCTGACTTCAAAAACATTTTTTGAAAATTATATTCTACAATTTTACTTATGAGGATCACTGGGAAGCATACATTTCATGCTTAATATCAAAGTAGAAACAGACCCCTAAAATAAAGAATTCTTAAGAGAATTCTTTATTTTATAACATGTGTATAAACAGTGTTCATAACACCAGTATCAAGGTCAGTACTGCTGTTCATAGAGGGTGGGGCCAGTGAACTATGGAAACAATAGCGGCTAACCCATGAGATGATCATCGTGTGCAGTGATCTGCTTGTATTATTCTGAATGTACCTTTAGTCATCTAAAAACCCTCCCAGCAATCTCCGTGGCACTATTGATGACACATCATTTTCTGGCTAAGGCAGCTGAAGTGCAGGGGATCACGTGGCAGTTAATAGCAGTCAGGCTGCAGAAGACCCTCTGGGTCGTGCGGCCACTCATTCTGCAGTTCTCATGTGAACCTGTCGGGGTGGTGGATATAGCCTGGTAGAATCTACCAGGAGTGCAGCTCCAGGCCGCCAACATAGAATTAATTATCTCCAAGATGTATTCAACAAACAAAGCCAAATGGCACCAAGTAAGTCTAATAGATGCTAACATTTGTGTTTTTATAGACAAGGTAGGTAGTTTATATGAAATAGATCACCTTTACATATACTCATTAATCATTAAAAACCAAAAGGTAGGTGTGTGTGTGTGTGTGTGTGTGTGTGTGTGTGTGTGTGTGTGTGTGTAGTATGTGCATATGTGGCATATCATGTCTGTGTAGATGTGCATATTTGTGCACATATATGTGAAGCCAGAGGTCAACATCAAGTGACTTCCTCTTGGCTTTCCATCTTATTTTTTGAGATCAGGTCTTCCAATGACCCTGGAACTGACCAGCTGGCTAGATTGGCTGGGCAGCAATCTCCCCTCCCTTTTCTGCACCCCTCCCTTGCCACCACTCCATGAGTCTCCTGCCCTGGAGATCCAGAGGATCCAGCATTCCCAGTGCTGAGATCAGGCATGCTGTTCCACTTTACTTAAAAAAAATTATTTTTACATATATCTCTGCGAATGTATAGAATATTCCAGAAAGGATATGTTCATAAAGCAGTTGCCTGTGGGACAGAGAACTACATGGCGGAAGGGAACTGGGGATTATCTTTCATTGTTTGTTCTAAGCCTGTTGGGCTTGTTACTGTTAAACTAGTATGTTATTTTCAAAGCCTCCTGGGTGTTCTGAGGTGCTTAGGAATTGTGTGCAGGCACAGCAGCGTGTACTTGTGTTGTGTTCTTATGTTGAAAGCTCTTCATGCTGATGTGCCCTTTGGTTTTGACAGAGACATTCAACATACAGCAGCATGAAGCCAGCCAGCAAAGGGACGTCTCAGCGCTTGGATCTGCCGGACCTTCCCCTCTCTGGTAAACTGACTGAAAACACAACTACTTTTGGCCTGTTTTAGTGGTGTTCACTTTTTGTTGCATGAACTTGAACTTGGAAAACTAATTGGTGGTGTTTATTTCTGCTGATTTCATCCCCTCGGGGTGCACATTGTGCCCTTTAGAGCCAAATGTGCAGGTCGTGCTAGAAGGAGGATCTCCTGCTTGCTACCCTCCTCAGTGTGCGTGGATGCAAGAGACATGCCAACTTGCCTGGATTTGTATTGTTTTTAATAAGCTGAATCTCAAGACATATCTTCTCTTCTTAAAAAAAAAGTAACTATGTTTATGCAGAAGCCCTTGTCTGGCTTTGTGTTTGTCTGCTGATATCTCGGGTCTTTAAATGCACCATCTTTAGGTCTTGCTGCCTCTGAGAATCATTCTTTCCTCTTGTTGCACTGTATCCTTTTCAAACTCAAATCCTGACAGTGAGGCAGAGGTCTCATTAGTCACATTTTCATTCCTGCCAAGCCTCCTGTGCTGATGGTGCAGAGGTATCGCCAATGAAAAGACAGTAAGCAAAGCCCTGCTTGGCCTTGAGTCTCTTGGCACTACCACTCCCCTCTATCTAGCTTTGGCTTTGTTGTGTTTTGCTTTCGTCATGTCTTAAGATAGAAACATTTCTGACACTGGGAAGATAGCAAGCACAGTGGTCAAGAACACTTCCTGTTCTTGCAGAGGACCAGTTTGCTTTCCAGCACCCACATTAGGTGGCTCACCTGTAACTCCGGGGGGTCTGACAGCCTCTTTTGGCCTCTAGGGACACCTGCATTCATGTGTATAAACTTACAGTCACACATATACACTTAACTTAAAATTGATCCTAAAAAAAAGAAAAGGAAGAACCTACTTCAAAGTGTCATTTGAAGGATTGAACTGATTCATTTAAAACACTGAGGATACTGCCTGGTATGTCGTGGGCATCATAGAAATACTTGTTGTTAGTCACGTTCCTTGCTGTTGTCTGCTGAACCTATTGATATGCTCAGAAAAAAAGAACAACAGCGCTTTTGGTCTAGTAAATGTTAGTTGTCTGCAAGGGACTGGAACCAAACTAATACCACAGTGAAGTAAGAAGAAAAATTTATGCTTGCTCTGTGTTGTAATTTAGGTATGCAATATCATTACATCTAAAACTACACATAGCTTGCTTAATAATGGTGTCTTATCACTGATAGTCATCTCCGCCTTCAGCAATTTAGCATCTTTTATCAGACAGTGGGTCTTGCCTTTATGTTGATGGCTACCGATTTAGATCAGGTAGTGCTTGCTAAGCTGGGATAATGGTGGCAGTTCTTACCAGTGACATTTACTGTGTCACCTCACCTTGGCTTTCGCAAGGGTTTTTTCCCACATAGCATTTCTTTCAAAATTAGAGTCACTTCTTTCAAAATATGGCTTTCCCGAGTTTACACCATACTCTAAATCCTTTGTTACCATTTTCAGTGCTCACAGCACCTTCAGCAGGCAGAGATTCTTTCTCAAGAAATGGCTTTCTTTGCTCCTTTATAAGGAACAACTCACTACCCACTAACATTTTCTCCTGTGATGGCAGCAGTTCAGTCTCCTCCTTGGGCTCCTGTGCCAATCTAGTGTCTTTGCCATTTTCCCATCTGCAGTGATCCCCACCACTGATGTCTGGGACTCCTCAAAGTCACCACTGAGGGCTGCGGCCACTGCTTCCAAACTCGCATTAAGGTTGACGTTTTTACCTCCTCCCGTGGATTACTGTGTTCCCAGTGGCATCTCAAGTGCTGCGTCTCTCCAGAGAGCAGTCCACTTTGTTGTTTAGATTCATGGGAGGAATCATTATTTGTGGCAGCTATAGCTTTTGAAATTTCTGTATAATAAACATTGAAAGTCAGAATTACTCCTGGATCCACAGGTTGTAAAGTGACCTCTGTGTCAGGAGGCCAAAAAAGAATGTTAATAATATTATCTTTGCACATCTCCATCATAGTTTTGGATGACCAGCAGGAATACCGTCAAGGACAATGAGGGTGGAGTTATTAATTTTATTGATTATTATTGTACATGCGTGTATTGTATGTGTAGCTATGCATATACCACTGCACATATGTAGAGGTCAGAAGACAACTTTGTAGAGTTGTTTCTCTCCTGTTATTTTCACATGGTTTATAGTGTGCAGCAAGCACCTTCACCCACGGTATAATATAGGCCTTGAGCATAGTGTTGTTGTTGTTGTTGTTATTATTATCATTAATGTGTGTGTATTCCTTAGTGTACATGTGTGCACAACATGTATGCAGTGCTCAGGGAGGCCAAAAGAAAGTGTCAGACCCCAGAGAACTGGTGTAGACAGCTGTGAGCTGCTATGTAAGTGCTGGTAACTGAATTCAGGTCTTCTGCAAGAACAGCCAGTATTAACCTAAGCTCTCTCTCTAGCCCCACAGAGAGATTGTCAAAGGATTTGTGTGTGAGAGAGAGCAGTAGGCCTTTACAGCGAGCTTTAAAGATTTCATACATGCTGTTGTAAAGAGATGCACTGTCATGTTGCCTTTGCTGTTCCATTTACAAAGTATAGGCAGAACTGGTTTAATACATTCTTAAGTACCCAGGGCTTGGGGAGTTAGTATGGCTGCAACCTAAAAGCATTCAAGTCTGAGCAACTCTTTCCCAGAAATGAAGGGTGGAGGCCAAAACAGAAGATTGGAAACCTGTCTGCATCATTATGTAATATAGCACACGCTCATTATGCAGTGTGAAATAGGGAGTAACTTACTTGCTCAAACAGTGCTAGGTGAATTTTTTAATCTTGTGGTAAAAGCTATACAACATAAAATTTACTATTTTACTGTACTCTGTGGGTGATCGTATTTTTATGTCTTTCTGAGGGTGTTCTACCAATTTCCAAATTTCCTAATTATCTAAAGAACCATTCTCTTGATTGACAAGATAAATAATAAAGTTGAGGCCACAATTACTGCTGTGGAGCTCATTTGACTGGCCTCCTCCTTCCTTACCCCCTAGGCACCTGTCTCCCAGAGATGATTCTGTTTACTGTAATAAAGGACTGCATAGTGAAAACTGTTTGCTTCCAGCCATTTCCAGCAACTGCTTGTCAACACTGAGGTCATCCCAACTGCAGATTAATGTCCTGTTTTTGTTGTTCGCTTCAGTGATGTAGAACTGTTTTTCTCTGCTATTCAGACCTAATTGGCCTCACCCCCAACATCATGCCCATAATTGATGGCTATTAGCTAAAGAGGTACTGTTTTCTTCTGTGACTGAGGGTGACAGAAGGTGGCTCCAGCTGTCCTGTGATGTGCAGCTAATCACCTGAGCCTCATAGCTCCAGCTTCCACCCTATATACACCACCCTTAAGCATTTTTTTTTTTGCTTGTTTTTGCTTTTATAATCTTTGAGAAATCTGGAGAATTCAGCTCATTCTAGTACCTGTCTTCACTAATGCTAATATGAAAGGAGCAGAAAGGAGCCTTTTAAAATATTTTTGCTCAGTTTTTAGTGAACTATAAGTCTGTAATTGAAACAACTTTTTCTTATGTGGGCAATTGTTCTTGCTTTCCAGCTTTTCGTCTGCTGCTACCTGACAGTCACATGAGACATTTTCCTACCAGCTTTTTCTCTGTGATATCATAAAGCAGACACACTAGCTAGAGCCTGGGCTAGAGGAGTAGATGTCCTAAAGGGCCAATTGCACAAGGCTCTTAGAAGGCCCTTACTTTACTTAATACTTTGATAACTGTGTGAAAATTAATAATCTTTTTTTGAACAAAGGGCTACTTTGGCACTAGGCTTTTCTTTCTTTTTCTTTTTCTCTTGCATGTGTGGGTGTTTTGCCTGCATGTTGTCTGTGTGCCTGATGTGCCTGGTACCTGAGGAGGCCAAAAGAGGATGTTGGATCCCCCTAGGACTGGAGTTATAGATGGTTGTGAGCCATTAGCTGGGTGTTAGGAATTAAACCCAGCCAGTGCTTATAACCACAGAATCATTTCTGCAGTTCAACTAGATCCTTTTTTAAAAGATTTTTTAAATTTTTATTTGCTTATTTATTTGTGTGAATGTAGATGTGTGCATCTGTGAACATAGGAAGAGGTCAAAAGAGTTTCTATCATTCACCACCTAATCCTTCTGAGACGCATCCCCCTCAGTCTGAGGTTCTTATTTTCTTGGCTAAGCTGTGAGCTAGCAAGCACCAGAAATTCATTCCTATTGGGGTTGGGGTTTCAGATGTGCACAGGACACCTCGCTTGCTGAGGTCTGAACTCAGGCCCTCATGGTTGTTTAGTAAGCACTGAACAGCTGATCTATCCACACTGGCCCAAGGCTTTACAGAGTGTGTGTGTGGTCCTGCCTGGAGATAGAAGATACCATGTCCCTATTTCATTTTTATTACTCCAGAAAGAAAAAAAATATGTACATGTGTGAGTATATGCACATATTTATGTAGATATGTCTTTGTACTTGAGCATAAAGTATGATAACCAGATTACTCCCCTTTAGAAGTAGGTGACAATGTTATTTATTCATACAGATCTGCTGAAGGGAAGGGCCGAGGACCGGAAGTCAGACCCTTACCTCCGAAAGAGTCCCTCACTGGAGTCCCTGAGCAGACCCCCCTCCCTGGGCTTTGGGAACACCAGACTGCTGAGTGCGTCCACCGGGGGTCTGAAGCCAAGCAAGCTCAGGTACTGAATTTTAAAGTATGAGAAATGGGATGAACATGGTCTGCCTCCTTCTCTCTCATCCACAGTCAGCTTACTTCTGAATGACAGCAATTAAGATGTAAAACACACCTTCAACAAGTCTATTAAGATGACACTACATAGCGATTTGGGCCAAAATCAAATGAAAGACTGTACCTTTTTTAAGCAGGAGCTCTGAGATGTATTGATGAATAAAGTCTCTTGTCACGCAAGCCTCGATGACCTGAATTCAATCACCCAAATCCACATACAAGAGAGAACCAACTCTACAAAGTTGTCTTCTAACCTCCACACGCATGCGTTGGCGCACAGTGCTACACACACACACACACACACACACACACACACACACACACACACCAATAAAGATAAAGTTTTTAGAGCGTTAAAGTTTAAGGAAAGTGGGCCTTGGAGAGTTGGCTTAGTGGTTAAGAGCACTTGCTGCTGGACCCAGATTCAGTTCCTAGCACCCCTATCAGATGGCTCTCAAGTGCCTAAAACTTTATTTCCAGGGGATTCTCCACCCTCTTCTGACCTTCAGGAGCACATGTACTTCTGTGGTACACATATATACATACATTCAGGCACACACATATATCCATAAAGTAAATAAATACATCTTTAAAGTTTAAGCAAAAGTACTTGAGAGGTTGGTGGTGGATCAGGGATCCTAGAGAAGAGTGGGGTCTCTGCCAGTAGCTGTGAATGATAGGCCCTTTAGAAGGCCCTGACAGACATACAGCAGGCTCCCAGCCACTCCAGGTAGACAGCTGGAGAGTTACAGCCGGAAAGGCAGGCTGGAGCCCTGTTGCAAACAGTCTGCATTGCCAAAAAAGAGCTTCATACTTATTTTGGTAAAGCAGTGGGGAACCACTAAGACTGTGGTATTGTGTTTTTGTTTTTGAGTAGTGATTAAGAGCAGACCTGCTATTTAAGCAAGATTATTGAGAACACAGTGGCATAGAAAGAGGATTAGAGAGACGTTTTAGGATCAGTGTTTAAAGGGATGTTAGCATAGACGTGTAGCATGCAGCAGAGGAGGGAATGAACAGTGGGGCTGATGAGGTGGTTGCCAAAAGCCCATCTTTATGTCCATGGTTCTACTACCTCCTCCCTGCTGGTGCCCTTGGCCAACATCCCACAAATGCATTTCTTGTTTCCCTTCTTTCCGGAGTCCTTCCTTCTTTTCCATGTTGTTAGTCTTCTGAATGAAGCACCTGGTGTCCTACTGCAGCCCTCTCAGAAACCCCTGGAGTAGTCATCACTTTGCATTCTGCTCTTCAGGGTCTGAAGCTTAGCTTCATCCCCCTCATCCGCAGTGATGGCTTAGCCCTTCATTCCAAGATAAATGGAAGACTAATGAATTTACCATCAAAAATAGTAAATATGAGATGGCTCAATAGGCCAGAGCATCTCCCATGAAAGCAGAGGAGGGCCTAACTAAGTTTAAATCCCACTTGGATGTCTTCCACTCATTTGGATGTGTAATTTCATTCTATGTTTGGGTATCTTTCCCAGTGCCTTGCCTTGTGTTCTACATAACAGTTCACCCTAGATGAGTCTACAAAACTGTCTCCTTCAGGGATAAGAGCTTTATAGTACTGTAATCATCCATGTGTGTCTTGAATGAAAGTTTGTGAGTCTGAATATTTTCAGATCCTGTATCTTTGGAATGTAACTGATATTTGATTCCAAATAGGTAAAGTCAGATGTTTTAATAGGTTTATAAAAGTCCCAAATACAGATCATCCTACTATCTTCAGGTTAATTGATAGAAACAGATTAGAAGAACCAGAATTAGTGATACTCTCAAAACAATGCCATAAACTCAAAGGTAGAATATTATAGTATACATTTTCTTCATAAAAGGTCAGTTAGTGATTTTAAAGTCATATCTTATACATTCATGTTATTGATATTAGATTTTTAAAATTGCATTTATCTTTGTGAGAGCATGTGCCACAGTGTGCATGTGAAAGTCAGAGAACAACTTCTACCACATAAGTATCAACAAGGTTTGGATTCAGTTCAGCAAGTGATGAACCATCTTGCCAGCCCTGAAATTTTTGCATTAGAAATTTAATCTGTAGCTATGCTTAGTCAATTATGCCTAGAAGAAGCTGAGGTAGAAAGATGAGGAGTTCAAGGCCAGTCTTGGATACCTGATGAGTCCCTGTCTCAAAATAGAAAAAATTTTAACCTCTATTATTAAATATCTTGTTATTTTTTATTATTAATTATTACTATTATTTGTGTGACATATAATGTTCTTCTCTTGCTCCTCACCTTTTTTTTGACATAGAATTTCTTGCTGAACTTGCAGCTTTCCGTTTTGGCTAGGCTGGCTGAGTGGCTAGTAAGCCCTAGGAGGTATCTGTCCCCATTCTCCACACTGGCATCACAGGCAGGATTGACCCTATCTGCCTTTTATGTTGGTGCAGGTTTTGACTCAGGTCCTCTGCCTTTATAGCAGGTGCTCTGACCTACTGAACCATCTCCCTAGCCACTTATATTTTAAGTATTTTTAATGGTAAATTTGTTGGCTTCTCATTTATCAAGAAACTTATTTAGTTTAATTGTTCAGTTATAAAGAATGACATAATTCCAGGTGTGGTCACTATGGCTTAATTTTATAAATTGTCCATATACATGGAAAGGTAGTCAGCAAATTGTACAAGAAAGTTTTTAGTGCATATTTCAAGTACTTTTTAAAAAACTGCTATATTAGTTTATATTTCTAAGACCTAGAATCATCCATTCCTTGGTTAAAATTATTGAAAAACATATTTTATTAAGTGACTGGAGAGATGGCTTGTCTGGTAAAGTGTCTTCTGTGTGAGCATGGGAGCCTGAGTTTGGATCCCCACCCCTGGCCCTGTCTGTAACCCTAGTGTGGAGAGCAGGGGGTTGTGGCAAGACAGTGGTGGATCCCCAGAGCTCTCACCAGCCAGTCTAGCCAATAGATGAGCCAGCCCCAAGTGTCTTAAAAGACCCTGTGTCAAAAGATGGAGAACAGTTATGGAAGACAGTTGACACTGACCTCTACCATCCACATATGTGCTACATACATGTGTACCTTCATGAATACATTCTCTCTGTGCACACATATAAACGTTTTTTGTTGTTTTCCTCTAAAGGGTTTACAATTTTAGCTTGTAAACTAAGCTGGGAGTAGATTAACAAGAAAAATATACAAAATGTTGTTAATGTGCAAAGTGTGAGATTGAAAGAAAAGGTTGGCTAGTTAAAAACCTAAACAGCCTTTTCCAGGGCGGGGCAGGTGGGGTGTCGGGTGAGCTTTAGGAGGGCAGTAAAATATCTTTTGAGCACATGCTCTGGTTGTAGTGTCTGACTCAGGGTTTCCTCCTCTGTTGATCTGGCTGGTGAATGACGGCTGAAGATAGCTGTGTTCATCTCTTCCTGGGCCTAGTCAGATACAGGGGAGAACTTTCACAAAGTCTGTCTCCACGCTGGGAAAGGGAAGAAAGGATGGGCAGGGGGACCTTTATTGACCAGCTTTCCGTCGTGTAACTAAGACGACTAAGCTATCCAAAGAGAAAGTTTGTTCTGGCCATTGGTTTGAAGGGTGCAGCCTATGTTCTCTTGGCCCTGTTGCTTTGGACCTATGGTAAGTTGGGATTCTGTAACATTACATAATTGCTGTAACTTTTCTTACTTTGGAATATTCTATGAGTGTGACTGGACCTCAACCTATTTGTCTGCTCACTGGCACATACTTGGCTATCTTTTTACTGTTGTAAGGATGCTACCTTGCTACCTTCTTGGGTCGGTGTCTCAATGATAGCTATCTACCTTAGGAGTGGATTGATAATTCCTATCCCATTGTAGTTGTTTGCCCTTGGTGAATCTTTCTTTCTCCGTTATGAAATAAAGTACACTTCATAACTCCTATAGCAGTATACTTCTGACTCCATGACCCCATGCTAGAAGCACTGTATGATCTTGAATCTCTTCTTAACATTTGAATAATTTTAACTAGACCAACAGTGACCTCCTAAACATTTGCTGTTAGGATGCTAAGATATTATAAGTAGTGATATCATCTCATCCTGTGCCTAGAATCCATGGAAACTGGGCAAAGACTCTGAGTCATTTCATTTTATTTTACTAATTTTCCCTTCCTCTCTAGTCCTAGCACCTAGTTTGAGGTTTGACTCTGCCTTTTCCTCTACCGTTTACATGCTAAAGAGTAGCCATGTATAGTCATGTTGTACTCAAATGGTATTGTATTTCACTGAACAAAAACCCAGATGAATAAATTTTAAAGATGTATTTTTTTTATTTCATGTGTATGTTTGTATACCACATGTATGCATGAGCCATCAGAAACCAGAAGAGGGGCTGGTGAGATGGCTCAGCGGGTAAGAGAACTGACTGCTCTTCCAAAGGTCCTGAGTTCAAATCCCAGCAACCACATGGTGGCTCACAACCATCTGAAATGAGATCTGATGCCCTCTCCTGGTGTGTCTAAAGACAGCTACAGTGTACTTACATATAATAATAAATAAATCTTTTTAAAAAAAAAAAGAAAAGAAAAAGAAACCAGAAGAGAATATCTAATTTTCTGGAAGTGCAATTATAGGCAGCCGTGAGCTGCCATGTAGTACTGGGAACAAAACCTGTGCCCGTTCAAGAGCAGTCAGTCTCCCCCCTCTCCAGCAAAAAAGAAAGAAAGGAAAAAGAAAAAGAAATCCTCAGATATACAGTTGTCGAGTACAGTTTAGTTTTCTTTTATAACATGAGACATAGTGTATTTTTAATGTGACTTATTTGGCTTTAGAGTACTTTTCTTTAGAGTACTGTTTACATAAACCTAAATTTTGGCTTTTTCTTATATAGTTATTTCTGATATATTTGTGGATTTTAAAAGTCAGCATCTAACCAGATGTGGTAGTGCATACCTGTAATCCCAGCACTTGAGATGTAGAGATAGGAAGATCAGGAGTTCAGAGTCATTCTTGCCTGTAGAGGGAGTTCAAGACCAGCCTGGGGCATATGAGACCTTGTCTCAAAAGAAACAGAAAAACAAAACAAAACAAAAACAAAAAACTACAAAAATAAAACAAACGAACAAAAAACTCAGCCATTCTACCAGCATCTTTCTTAACTGTGTGTTCTTCATCACCAGTGTTGAAAGAAGAGACCCTCTGGCAGCCCTGGCCCGGGAGTATGGTGGCTCTAAGCGTAACGCACTCCTGAAATGGTGTCAGAAGAAGACAGAAGGTTATGCGGTAAGGGGCAGTGCTGCCAAATGGTCATTTGTAGTTCTGTGCCTGGATGTGTCCCATGTGTGCATGTGTTTGGTAGCCCGGTTTGCATATAGTGTCATCTCTGTTCTCTCAGCCATGACTCCCAGGGAGGGTATGATATTTGTGTATTGTACTATGCAAAGGTCTCCCAAATGAGGAGAGCCAGGGTGTGGGGACAGAAGGCCAGTCTGCAATCCATCCCACAAACTGTATCTGTAAGTAGTCACATATGTGTAGGAAGGGAACCTTTTGCCTCGTTCCTCCCTAGCCAGAGCTGTTCCTAAAGCTTCCTCCCAGGGTTCCAAAGGGTTTCCAAGCTTTTTTTTTTTTCCAGAGCTTTAAGTGTTTTCATTTAGTTTAATTTGTCTAGGATGGTGTTTACTTTCTGAGAACAGCAGACAAGGAAGTGATACCTGATATAGGTTGAAACTCTTATTATGAAATAATATACACAAAGATAAAAGTGAATGAATTAGAGTCTCATTAATCATTATGAAATGAAAAGCAAGTCATAAACCCCATCCAGAAATAGCATGTTCAGTTCCCACAAGTCCGTCATAACTTTCCAGCCAGAGCCCCTTGCCACTCCCCGATATACCTGTCTGCCTCATTTCTTTCCCTTGTGGGTTTTCTGTAAAAGAGCTTGAGTAGTGGTGCCTTTCCTCAGCTTTTAAATAAAAGGAGCAAAAAGCTATAAAATATTTTCATCTGGCTTTCCATACAGTATTAAGTGAGTAAGATTTATCCTTTATTCCTGTAACTTATTTTCCTTACTATTTAGTAATACATTCTACGATGTTGCCATTACTTATCTATGCCGTTGACATTTTTATCCCTGCTACATATGCACTTAGGAGTGGGATCCCCGGGCCTTACTGCAAGCTCATAATGAGATGTGATAGAGGATGCCAAGCAGATTTCTCGTAACTGTGTGTCGTCCATGCCGCCGTCAGTCCTGAGACATCTGTCTCTGTATGTTCTCACCAGCATTCTGGAAGTTCTCCTCTCTCATAGTCATTTGGATTAAGGTGTAGTCACTTGTGATGGTTTTGATTTTTGTTAGCCTGTTGGCTAGTGAGAGCGACCTTATGGTAACTGGTCATTTGGACACTCTCTCTCTCTCTCTGTAGAGATGTATTGATCAGGCCCTTCATCCTTACTTATACTTTGTGTTTATTTTTGGTCCTGACGATGGAGTATAAAGCCTCTAACATGTAAAGCATTCTACCACTGAGCTGCTTGCCAAACTCCTGCCCATCTTTAAAATCTTTCCCCCCTTTTCTTCTTTATTGCTTTCTAAAATCCTTTCTATGGGCTGGAGAGATGGCTCAGTGTTTAGAAGCATTCATTGTTATCACCATCTCTTCCAGGGCACCTGACACCTGCTGATGTACATTCAAATATGCAGCCAAAATAGTCATAGTCATAAAATAAAACAAAACTTTTAAGTTTAAAGATTTTTTTATAGTTTATATATAAGTTCTTTGTTAAATAGATGTATCACAAATTCTTTCATGTGGCTTGAAATTTCACTCCAAAAACAAAACTCTTAATAAAAAAATTGTATTTAATTTTTTCAATTTGTATATCTTTGGATGCATGTATGTGGACACATACAAACCACCATAGTGCACCTGTGGAGGGCAGAGGACAACTCTGTAGAGTTGATTCTCTCCACTTTTATGTGGGCTTCAGGAATCAAAGCAAGTGCTTTTACCTGCTTAGCAATCTCTTGCTGGCCCAGAGCTCTTAATTTGTACTAAGCCAGATTGATGCATATTTTCTCTCATGGTTAAGTGCTTTTTGTATCCTGCCCAGGAGTCATTTGTCTGAGGGCTGGGTATGGTAGCACGTGCTTTTTTTTTTTTTTTCTTTTTTTTCTTGGATATTTTATTTATTTACATTTAAAATGTTATCCCCTTTCCCGATTCCCTCCTCCCCGAGACCTCCTATCCCACCCTCTCTCATCCTGCTTCTGTGAGGCTGTGCTCCCTATCCACTTACCCACCCACTCCTGCTCCCTACCCTAGCATTCCCCTACACTGGAACGTCGAGCCTTCATGGGACAAAGGGCCTCTTCTCTCATTGATTCCCCACAAGGTTATCCTCGCTACATATACGGCTGGAGCCATGGGTCCCTCCATGTGTACTCACTCCTTGGTTTAGACCCTGGGAGCTCTGGTTGGTTGATATTGTTTCTCCTATGGGGTTGCAAACCCCTTCAGCTCCTTCAGTCCTTTCTCTAACTCCTCCGTTAGGGACCCTGTGCTCAGTTCAATGGTTGGCTGCAAGCATCCACCTCTGTATATGTCAGGCTCTAGCAGACCCTCTCAGGAGACAGCTATATTAGGCTCCAGTCAGCATGCACTTCTTGGCATTCACAATAGTGTCTGCATTTGGGATGGATCCCCAGGTAGGGCAGTCTCTGGATGGCCTTTCCTGCAGTCTCTGCTCCACACTTTGTCTCTGTAATTGCTCACGTGAGTATGTTGTTACCCCTTCTAAGAAAGACCGAAGCACCCACACTTTGGTCTTCCTTGCTCTTGAGCTTCATATGGTCTGTGAATTTTATCGTGGGTATTCTGAGCTTTTGGGCTAATATCTACTTATCAGTAAGTGCATGCCATGTGTGTTCTTTTGTGATTAGGTGACCTCACTTGGGATGATATTTTCTAGTTCCATCCATGCCTTTAATCTCAATGCTGTAGAGATAGAGGTAGGCTGATCTCTGAGTTCCAGGCCAGCCAGGAACACATGGTGAAGCTTTATTCTTCTGTAGTTAATGCTAAGTGGCTATGCCTTCTAAATTCTTATCCTCAGCTCCCTTCCCCCTTTTTGCTAAACTTCAGACTAGACTGATGTTATAGCACCATATAAGATCTTCCCAGTCTCGAGCTTTGAAAGTAGCCAGGACAAGAAAGAGGCTAGCAAGTAACCATGGCTTAGCTAAGTCCCAGTTAGCTGAGAAGCAAGGCTGAGATTCTCTTTGTTGTATTAACCATACAGTAACTTAAAATCAGAGTTTATCCAGAGTAGTATTAGCTTTATCTTGTTTTTTTTTTTTAATTTCTCCTTTTATGTCACAAAACTTAAAATACTTAGTCGTATTCATGACAAATAACAAAGGACCACAGAGGACACACTTGCTTCTAGCTCATTTTTATTCTCTTAGCCATTTCTATTTACCCTTGATAAGCCCTAGTCTAAGGGATGAACTATCTCACAAATGGAAACCATTTCCATGCCAGCATCTCTCTACTTGTCAGCCATGCTGCTGAGGAAATGGAAAAGCAGGAGATGCAAGAGAATGCCAATTGTGTGAGGGGTGGGGGTTAGTATCAAGAAAGTATGGTAGTTGAAACTAGAAGAAAACAGACTAGAAGAGCAATCAGCCTCGACTGTGGCTGAGCCCAGTGCGGTCGTCTCTGGCTGGGTGCTGTCATTTCTCTACTGTAGAAGTGGATCCAGGGACAGACAAGAGGAGTTCAAAGACAATTATAGTTTTCAGAAGAAACTGACCCTTTGTGGTGTGGTGTTATAATTAAATGGCAGGGAGGAGATCGACAGTATATTTCCAGTCAGTTGAGAGAAAAATATTTCCTGCTAACAAAAACTTGTTTTGTAAATGCCTTGGATTAAGTTTTCAGGATACTTTGTTTGATGAAACCCACAGCTTACTATGTCTGAAGAATATTTTTCACTCATTGTTAAGTGTCTGTAAGTTTAGAAAGAATTATAAATCACACATGTGTCTACCTTTCACAAACTAGTGTTTAGCTAGACCAGTTTGTTCACAATGGTGTCTGGAGCTCTCTGTACTTACACTCACAGAATTTAAAAGACAAAACCAATTATTGAAAGTTTAGATGTTTCATAATCTCTTTGAAGACCATATGGGTTTTCACTTCAAATAACTTTCTACCTTGCAGTCTTTCTACATAGCCAGGTGTTGAGTTGAAATGGACAGCGAGGAAGGGAAGCCTTTAAGCACCAGTTCTCTGGCTCAGGGTCCCTGCCTGACAGCCAGTAAGAAGCGTTGAGCATCAGAATGTTGAGGTCTTGTTGATGCCCACAGTGTTTCTTTGTGGGGTGCTCTATATTTGTGAGGTTCATGGCTACGAGTGCAGCAGCCAGCTGGGCTGAGGACAGGTTTCCTTTCCTTCTGCCTTCCTTCACCAAGGGACATTGATCTGGATTGTGTGGAATTCACTGCAGATCTCTGCAGAGCCCTCTGTTCATCGCCCCCTAAGCAGCACAAGGCATAATTGTCTCCATGCACCTTGGCTGTGCTCCTAGGGCTTTGCCGTGTCCTGGGCTCTGGTGGACACTGGCAATTCAGTCCAGGTTACGGCAAAGTTAGCAAGTGTGAAGTCTGCTAAGACGACTTGACTTAAGAAACTGATTCTTTCCAGAGCCTCTGGGTAAGGTCCTGCCCCCAACATGTGGAAACAGAAACAGAGAAAGTTGCTAAGCAATGCTATTTACACCACTCCATCTACAACCAGGCCACATACAAACTTCACAGCTCTTTCTGCAGACTTGAATGTTAGCTTCTGCTAAACTAGATGGGAAAGCAATGGGTCTTTTCTTGTATTCTTGTCATTCTTCTATACTCTACTTCTTTTTCGGCCTGCAGACTCTTGACATCTTGAGGTGCATAACTGTCAAGAGTACACTTTCGGCTGGGGCTCTCCATGCTGCCCACATATCTGAATTGCCAGAATTACCTATCTTAGCCCTTCCACGTTGCTACAAAATACCACAGATCAGATGGTTTACAGACAATAGGAAGTTACTTTTCATAGTTAAGGGTTGGGAAATCAAAGATCAAGGCAGATCTGTGATGAGGAAGGCCTGTTCCTGTTAATAGGTGACAGGTTTGGCTGTGTCCTTGCATGATAGAAAGGAGTAAGACAATTCTCAACCCCCTTTTGTAAGGACATAATCCCATCAGGGGACCCAACCATCTTCCCAGGGCTCACCTTGTAAAATCGTCGCCATGGTGATCTGAGGACTGAGCTGCACTCACAGCCTTTCGCCCATAGCTTTAGTGGAATAATTTAAGCTCCCTTAGAAAAAGTGATTGAGTAAGAAAACTCCATCACCAAGATGGTTTCCTCCCAGAGCCTTCCATTGTGATTCACATTTTAGCTTCCCATTCTCACCAAGGCCCAACGTTTACAGCCTGCTTCACAGGCACTGAGACCAGAGAGGAGTGAGACTGAACTGTAAGCTGTGTCAAGGCTGAGAGGGGAGCCGTAGTTAAAAGCTGGATGCTGTGTCCTTGGGGTTATGTGCTTATGTGCACGACCCTGAGTTCAGAATCCACGCCAGTAGGCAGGGATCTGAGTGCTGCTGTCAGCACAGGTTTGTATTGCATCAGCCTGAGGCTAGCAGCATCATCATAGCAACTTCTGATAGTTACTTTTAAACCTGACCTGAGAGATGATTAAGTGAGGATTGAACATGAAGTAAAGAAACTAGTTTTAAGCTACAGTTAGAAGGCCACCAAAATAATCATTCATAGTGTTGATAGAAAAACAAACACAACCCGGACAAAAACACCAGAGCTCTCACCTCAAAGGGAATAAGAGATAGTTTATTCTAGAACTGAATTTGAGTGATCATATCCCAGGAAACACAGAGCTAAGTTACCCCAGGTTCCTTGTTCCAAGGTGGGAGCAGTTTGGTTTAGCTTTATGGTAACAAAACAAAAAGTATCAAGGTATTTTAAAAATACAGTGGAGGAAACACGAGAGAAGCAGTTAGAGCAAGATGGGAGAGTCTCTCCTAAGAGATCCGGATGCTGTCTGATAACATTCTTAGCTTTTGGCTTGGTGGAAGTCATAATTTCCAAAAGGTCTGTCTGTTAATCACAGTATGTTAGGTTTGGCACAGAGATGGGCAAAAAGTGGCTATTTAGAGGGCTAAAGCCCAAGAGGAAGTATACTTTAGGCTCTGGATCTGCAACATTCCAACCTCTTCATATCATTGTAGTTCTACTCAGTCAGTCAGCCTTTGCAAATGTGGTATGGAAGGCATCCCAAGCAGAGGGAAGGAGAGGATCGTGTTTGGGCTAACGAACGGGCAGGTAGGAAAGGAGCTGTCAGGGCAGGATAAGAAGCCGTTTCTGCTGGAAGTGCAGCTGAGCTCCTTCCTGTCAGTCAGGTTTTAATTAGCCTTGCTGTGTGCAAGGAAAAGGGCACACCTGAGCTGTGCCTTTCTTTGCATTCCTCACTTGCCCCCAAGGAAAGAGAGGCATGAATCCTGCGCACACACTTCTCCCCCAAGAGGTGTTAATGTCTGCTCTGTAGCACAAGCCCTGATGATCCCCTGTGACTCAAGATTCCTGAGCACAGTAGAGAAAACTGCATGTACATGGCTTCTTTTAAATCTCCAGCAGGCTGGGTGTGGTAGTACACATTGTCATCACTGCGAGTTCAAGGCCAGCCTCATCTACACAGAGAATTCCAGGAGAGCCAGGGCTACATAGAGAGAGTCTGTCTCAAAACATCAAACAGGGCTACACAGAGAAACCCTGTCTTGAGAAACCAGCGAAACAAAACAAAGTCACTAGCAGGAGATGGAGGGTTAGCTCAGTTGAAATTTGTGAGCACTGAACTTCTATACAGAAAAACAAAGTAACAATATAAGTCACAGACATTTAAAGTACTCAAAAATACAAAATTGTGTTGTTTACCACAAAGTGTGGCCCTGGCATAACGGGGCCTAAAAATTAGGCAAACTAAAGTCTTACGCAATAGCCAACTTTATTCCTTGCATCAGACGATTTATACTCTGCGGTTTAAGAAGAGTCACCTGAGTAAAGTGTCAGTCCCAAGGACAAGCCCCACATTGCAAAGAGGCATGTGAACGAGTAACAATGGCCAGTGGCAAAGAGTAAAGTAAACTCACTTCCATCTGCTCCACTCGGTAGGGCCACAAAAGCACGGTCCAAGAACAAGCCTGTGTTTTGGAGAAACTGAGGTCTCAAGACTTGTTTTCTCACAAGCACTCAGAATTCTCCCAGGACTCCATTTTTAGAATGTGTTTTAACACTGTGTTTTAAACTAAATGTTTAACTAAAAACTGGGCATCAAAACAGTGCAGTTGGGAGAATGGAATACCATTTCTTTACTTACTGAATGGGAAGATTTTTGATGATGATGGTGGTGGTGGAGGTGGTGGTGGTGATGATGATGTGGTCAGAACGAGAATCCTACACAAAGCAGATGAGTACCAACTTCAGGGAAGAAGTTAAGAAGTGTATACAGGTATTGTAAAAATGAGTGTACCCCTAACACAGAATTACTCTTCATTCCTAGATATTTATACCAAAGAATAGTCATAGATGCCTGTAGAGATGTAATTACAGATTTATTATGCTTTTATTTATAATTATTTTAAAAATTGGAAATGATAAGAATTGCTTATAGTGGAGGATTAAATATATTATGGTATCTGTCTGTTACAGAATATTATAAAGCCCTTAAAGCATTATGCTTCAGGAAAAGCTAAAGGCATAAGAGGAAAAAAAAGTGGGGCCTAGGGGTGTAGAACATTTATGCAGCATGTTCAAGGCTGGAATCGCATCCCCAATATTACAAAAACAAGAAAATAATAGATCTAGGATAACTAAATTCTTTTCTGCTCTTCCTTACCCTTCTTCTTGTCTATATTTCTCAGTTGTTTGTTTATTGGGAGAAACTATTCCTTAGCCCATGCAGGCCCATTTCGTAGTTTAGAACACAGGTCAGTGATGAACTTCTATGGAGCTCAATCCCCAGAATTCTTTACAGTCTGTAATCACTGCACTCTGAAAGACACCAGCCTTCCCTGTTTCTTCAAAAATCTTTCATGGAATCATAATATCTGAAGAAATCTGCATATGCCTTCTTTCTTGGTTCAGCCTCACCAAACTTACAGAAGCTTCAACTGGCCACAGTGAATATGCCAATGGTATGAATGTGCCAACCATATGTACCTGAAGAAGCCTGGCCAGAAGACCACATAGCTGAAGTTTCTACAGCACAGTGGGAGTCATGGTAGTAATTGTCCTCCACACCAACGTCCTTCAGTTCTGGGAGAAATGAATGGTGTCCCAGCAGCATGCAAGCACACAGTGCATGGAAGACCCATTGACTGTACCAAAGGAGTTCACTTTTTCATTGTAAAGTAAAATGCTATGGTACAGCCTAGGTTGTTTTATATTGTGCTGAGGATTGGATGAGGGCCTCACCCACTCTGAACATGAATTGCACCACTGGGGACTAATCTCAGGGTTCTCTCACCGAACTAAGCCCTACTCCCAAAATGATGTCTGTTTTGAGGAAACGAGTCAGATACAAATGATATTATATGACTCCATTTATTTTACATTTCTGGATTAAAAAATGCATAGTGAAGATAGAGAGCTGGCTCCGTAGTCAAAAGCACTGACTGCTCTTCCAGAAGATCAATTCCCAGAAACCACATGGTGGCTCACAACTGTCTATAACTCCAGGTCCAAAACATCTGACAGTTTCACACAAACATACATGCAGGCCAATGCACATAAAATAAAAATAAACCATTAAAAAAAGACAAATCCTAGGAATGGAAGGTAAGTTAGTGCTCCCCAGTCTGCTTCACACTCATGGCCTCTCTTACCATCAGATGTTAGTGCATGCATGTGTATTTGCATATGCATATGTATTCCTAAGTATGACCTGTTGCATTCATATAATGTCACTTGCATGTTTTTAGGGCTACCCACTTGGCACCAGAAAGCCAATTGGTGTGCTCTTCCCTGCAGAGGGTCACCTGTCCTGCTCCTGGCTTTACTCAGTTGCCTGTAGTTTATCATGTAGGGTTGAGGCCTTGTGGGCTTTTTCCCATACAGTTTGGCGTGTTTCTTGGTATCTTTGTTCAACTCACATTTGGGCAGCCATGTTGGTGAGACTTTTTCTGATATTACTTGGAGACACAACTTCACAGCCAAAGGTCCTCTGGCTCTTACAATATTTCTGCCTCTTCCTTAGGTATGGGAATGTTTTCTGAATGCATCCATTGAGACTGGGCTCCACAACTCTGCGTTTTAATTGGTTGTGGTTTTCTGTAATGGTCTGTCTGTTGCAGAGAGAAGTTTCTTTGATGAGGGGTGAAGACTACCCATATCTGTAAGTGTAAGGACAAATGTTTATAGATTGTTGTTAAGGAATAATCTGGTTTAATAAATTAGTAATTGTAGATTCTCCTCCAAAAACCATGATTTCACTAACCTTGAATAGTTAATTTCCAGTACCAGCTGTGGTATTCCTTTTGTTGAGCTGATCTTAAGGAGAGCTGTTGGTTACCACCAAGTTATATGTGCCACCATTGCACTGGTAGGGGTTGCATGGCTTACTGGTCTTGTTATGGCTCATAGGAGTCTTAGCTGGGGAAGACTATTGTTTGCTGTGGTGGTTTGAATAATAATGGCCCCCACAGGCTCATACATCTGAATGACTAGTCAGCAGGGAGTACCACTATTTGAGAAGGATTAGGAGGGATGGCCTTGTTGGAGGAAGTATGTCACTGGGGATGACCTTTAAGGTTTCTAAAGCCCGTGCCAGGCCCAGGATCTCTGCCTGCAAATTAGAATATAGCTATCAGTTACTTCTCCAACACCATGCCTGCCTGCATGCTGCCATTTTCCCTGCCGTGATGCTGAACTAAACCTCTGAAACTGTAAGCAAGCCCTCAGTTACCTGATTTCTCTTATAAGAGCTGCTTTGGTCATGGTGTCTCTTGGTGACTAAGACAGTTGCCTCTGGAAGCTTGCATTGTTTCTTCTGGTACCTGGAAACTAGTCTTTAGAGAGGGAGCATTCAGGTCAGTTCCAGCTCAGAGGTCCTAGGGACCTTCCTGAAGTGTGTGGTGTCTTCAGCAACAGGGACTTACCTTCTCCCTCTGCCAGGTAATCAAGGTTATACGGTAGATTTACTTTTAGGGTTTTGAGGATTCCCCATCGTAATTTCCATAGTGGCTGTACTAGGTTGCAATTCCACCCATGATGAATGGGGGTTCCCTTTCCCACATGTCCCCTCCAGTATTTATGTTGGTTGTTCTGTTGATCTTTGCCACTTTGACTGAGGTAAGATGAAATCTCAAGCTTGCTTTGACTTGAATATCTCTAATTGCTAGAAATGATGATCAGTTTTTGAGCTATTTCTTAGTTATTATTTTTTCTTTTGAGACTCAAGTTCCTGCCGTGATGCTGAACCAAACCTCTGAAACTGTAAGCAAGCCCTCAGTTACCTGATTTCTCTTATAAAGAGCTGCTTTGGTCTTGGTGTCTCTTCACAGCGATAGAACGGTGACTAAGACAGTTGCCCCTGGAAGCTTGCATTGTTCCTTCTGGTACCTAGAAGCTAGTCTTTAGAGAGGGAGCATTCAGGTCAGTTCCAGCTCAGAGGTTCGTCCTTCCTTCCTTCCTTCCTTCCTTCCTTCCTTCCTTCCTTCCTTCCTTCCTTTCTTTCTTTCTTTCTTTCTTTCTTTCTTTTTTTCTTATTTATTTTACTTATATGAGTACACTGTCACTGTTTTTAGACACACCAGAAGAGGGCATCAGATCCCATTACAGATGGTTATGAGCCACCATGTGGTTGCTGGAAACTGAACTCAGGACCTCTGGAAGAGCAGTCAGTGCAGTGTTCTTAACCACTGAGCCATCTCTCCAGTCCCTCACTTTTCAGATGGGTCGTGCTTTTTAAAAGTTGGGAGTTTGATTTTGGAGGGGATGGATCTTGATTTTTGTTTTTGTTGCTTTTATTTTTGAGTTACTTGTATATTCTGGATATTAAACCTGTCAGATGCATAGCTGGCAAAGATTCCCTCCCATTCTGTGGGCTTCCTCATCATCCTGCTGATTGTTTCGTTAGCTGTGCAGAAGGTTCTTAGTTCCATGAAGCCCTACTGCATGTATGTCTGTTTAAACATACTTAAAATAAAGCAATAAAGTAAAGCAGACAAGGATTGACCATCTCAATTTTCTTTAGGAGGTACATTTCACAAATACTCATTTTCTTATTGTGATTCATAATATGAATATATTTTTTGTATTGAATGTTATATTATGACATGTAATTTAGGGATGGAAAGTCTGAGGGAAAGACCATCAAAAAATATTACAGTCAATAATTAAACCAGGTCTTTTTTGAAAAGGAAAAAAAGCTGAAGTGGAAAACAATTCCTATGGAAAACTTGTTTACCTGGCACTGCAACATTCAGAATTCTCGTTAGAATTCTGTTGAGTTGCATTCATTCACACCTCTGCTCTCTCACTTCAGAGCTATGAGGGCATTAACAAACTAGTGATTTCCTTCTAAACTGTACCTTTTGAAAGTAAGCCGTGAACTGAACACAGTGGTACGTGCCTTTAACCATAGCTTGTGAAGCATAGGCAGGCAGGTCTCTGAATTTGAAGCCAGCCTAGTCTACATAGGAAGTTACAAACCAGAGCTACACAGTGAAACTCTGGTCTCAAAAAAACAAAATAATAACAACAAAACTAAAAAGTAAATAAATAGAATTAAGGTATGGATATAAAAGTATTGATAAAGCATTTTTCATAAAAATACTTAAATGTCTTTCCTCTAATTTGTGCATATCCCCTTGTAACTCCATTTGCTCATTTTCTCACAGTCCTTAATTTTAGAAAGACAATGAACATGAACTTTTTATCATCAAAGTTCTTACTGTGTTAAACCATAGCATCATCAGGTGACACTGCTGAACTTTGATTGGAACCTTGTCTCAGATGAACGGGCCAACTCTATCCCACCACGTGTTTTTGTAGGGAGGTTCTGGTAGAACTCAGGTCCATCCTCTAAAGCATACGTTGTCTATATCTGCTTTGTTGAAGCTACGGGGTCACATAGCACAACAGAGACCTGATGAACCAGAGTAGTTTGCAAACTGGCCTTTACAGAAGTGTGCTGGCCCTTGGCTTAGATAAAGCCATGCATGAAAGATCCTGTTTGGTTCTTGCATTTCAGGTAGCAAGGAACAAGGCTTCAAGTATCCAGGATGTGCTTGAAATTTTACCCAAATCCATTCTCTTTCTTGTTTTGTATTATTAAAATTTTAAGAAGCAGAAGATGCCTGCACAAGTCATTAAGAGACAGATAGATAGGTTTGAGCCAGTTTGAACTTGTTAACTAAGACCTTCATCTTCTCTTTTGGAGAAAAAGGTCTGGAGATGTCTGGTTTTGAATCTGGACAGAACACCCACGTTGTAGGCAACTTCCGCTGTTCCATCTCTGAGTTCCCACAGAAGGGCAGTGTAGCATGTTAATCCAGAACAAGCAGCCTATGAAATATCAGGCCATTTTGAACTCTGTGTTTTCTTTTTTGAGACAAGTCTCTTGAGGGCTACAATTCAAAGAATGTAGAATGTTCTGATTTATTTATTGTCTTCTGAGAGACTTTTCTTGACTTCATTATAAATATAGATTCCCAGGGGGCTGGAGAGACCGCTCAGCCTATGAGAGACCCTGCTGCTCTTCCACAGGACCCAAATTTGGTTTCCAGCATCCACTTTAGGCAGCTCACAACTACCTGTAACTCTAGCTCTAGGGATCCAACACCTTCTTCTGGGCTTGTTGGACACCCCCAACACATATACCCACACCTACCTTCTAGCACACATAAAAATAAAATATAAATAAAACTTAAAAAATATTCTCAATGGAAAATGACTGTCATCATGCTCCTTCCAGAGAGCTGTATTCACCCATTATGAATACAGTGGATTGTGAAGGTATATATAATAAGGCCCAGGTAATCTTAAAAGCTGAAGCAGCAGTAGAATTTGTTGGAAAATAAAGGTGACAGACACACACTCACTTTCTCCTAGGGTCCACTTTTCCAGCTGGTTTTCCTTGGAGCCCCCTCTTGCTTTGCAGCTAGTATGTGCATACCCCGTGGGTGAAACTACCACATAAGAGCTGCATTTGGAGCAAAACTACGAAGCAAAACCTCTGTAGTTTGTACAGCAAGTGAGGAGTCCATTGTATATTCGAGTCCCAGAGAAGCAGCAATGACCTTCTGCATCTGTCAGTTCCTTCCCTGGGAATGTTGGAGCTAAATGGAAATTATTCTAAGATACGATATGAAACTTGGGGTCTGTTAGCAACCATGGTTTTGCCACGGCCAAATGAGTGACCATAGCTGACCCAGGACAGGTCTCCTTAAAGATTTCATACAACATGGCTCTGGGCTAGCACAGGGGAGCTTCCGTTTCAGGAGGGTTCCTCTCATCCCATGCCCTCATTGTTCTCACAAATGCTGGTTCATGTTGAGTACCCTTCTTCCTGTGTATCTGCAGTGTGGCCTGTGCTAGGCAAAGGATCCAGAAAACCCCCAGAACGACACCATTTGTAAGGATTCCCCAGCTGTCAGCCTTCACCGCACATTGCTGAAGGGTTAAGCCTGTCCTCTAGGGAAGCCTGCTTTCCTCTGGATTTTCGTCCACCAGCCTCTTATCCTCTCTGCTCATTCTGCTTTGTTTTCTTTCGGTGCTGTATTTCTGTGGATAGGAACCCTGTGTTGTGGTCCAGGATTATAATCCCAGCACTTGGGAGGCTAAGGCATGAGGATCGAGAGTTCCCAGCCAGCATGGGACTTTCCATGTGTCTCCAAAAAAACCCAACACAAAACAAAAAGCCAACCCTGTAACTAGAATTGTCAGTGAGTGGTTGGAATTCTCTTGAGGACTGAGTCCTCCTAGTGATCACAGAAACCCAAATGTGTGTTTAGATATATTGAGGTGTGAACAGGGACATAGGCCATAGCATGAATGTGCCTCAAAGACATTATGCCAGGTAAATTAAAGACGAGTCAAAAACAAAACAAAACAAAACACATATATGATTTTGTTTACATGAAAGGTCTAGAATAGGAAAATCGGCCACCGTGGGCGCGAACTTGGCGGACAGTCCCACGGTCCCCGGAGGTCTCTCCATGCCACAGGCACCCTAGCACACCCAGGATCTTGGTTGGGATCTCTGGTGAGTGGGAGGGTCCCTTCCGGCCTTCATCCTCAGCCAGGAGGCGGAGCTGAGACCCAGACCTCTGGGCACCTTCTCTGCAACTGGAGAGCTTGCCTACAGGGAGAGCTCTGATCACTGGAAGAGAGTTGACTCCCAGGAGTGCTAACAGAGACTAACAGAATCACAGGAGGAACAAGCTCAAGTCAGAGACAGCTAGAACATGTAACACCAGAGATTACAAGATGGTGAAAGGCAAACGTAAGAATCTTACTAACAGAAACCAAGACCACTCGGCATCATCAGAACCCAGTATACCCACCACAGCAAGTCCTAGATACCCCAACACACCTGAAAAGCAAGATTCAGATTTAAAATCATATCTCATGATGCTGGTAGAGGATTTTAAGAAGGACATTAATAACTCACTTAAAGAAATACAGGAGAACACTCCTAAACAGCTAGAAGACCTTTAAAATTCCTCAAAGAATTACAGGAAATCACTGCTAAACAGGTAGAAGTCCTTAAAGACAAAACACAAAAATCCCTTAAAGAATTACAGGAAAACACAACCAAACAGGTGATAGAATGGAACAAAATCATCCAAGATCCAAAAATGAAATTAGAAACAATGAAGAAAACCCAAAGGGAGACAACTCTGGAGATAGAAACCCTAGGAAAGAAACCAGGAACCATAGATGCGAGCATCAGCAACAGAATACAAGAGATGGAAGAGAGAATCTCAGTGCAGAAGATTCCATAGGAAATGTGGACACAACAATCAAAGAAAACGTAAAATAGGAAAATCACAGAACAACAGAACAGCATTAGTGGTTACCAGGAGCTTATGGGGGGGGGGGGGGAGCAGGAAGGAATATTTAAGAGGTACAAAGAATCCTATTGGGGTGGAAATTTTTTTCTGGAATTAGTTGTGATAGACATAAAATTACTCGCGAAAGCTACTTGGTGTTGTGGGTTTTTAATTTTTGGTCTTGTTTTATTTTAATTTATTTTATGTGTATGATGTTTGTCTCCATGTATGTCTATGCAACTCATGCATGCCTGTTGCCCACAGAGGCCAGAAGAAGGCATTTGATTCCCTATAACTGGGACTCCAGATGGTTATAAACCACCATATAGAGCTGGGAGTTGAACCTGGGTTCCCTAGAAGACCAATATGTGCTCATAGCTATTGATTATTTTAAAAAGCCATGATAGCAGGTGCATACCTATAATACTAGTCCTTAGAGGCGGAGATGGGAGGAGTGCTGAGTTTGAGGTCAGCTGGGGCTACATGCTGAGAACTTGTCTCAACACCACCACCCCAAAAAAATCTTTTTAAAGTATATGATGATGTTTATTATTGTCATCCCTTTTTATGGTTGTGCTGAAGCTGAAACCACCAGAGTTTTAGTACAGTAAGCTCCGGGGTGAGCTTGCTCTCTGAGGAGTCTGCTGCTCTTTTTTTTTTTTTCTCCCCGAGACAGGGTTTTTCTGTGTAGCCCTGGCTGTCCTGGAACTCACTCTGTAGACCAGGCTGGCCTCTGTCTCCCGAGTGCTGGAATTAAAGGCGTGCACCACCACGCCCGGCTTCTGCTGCTCTTTCTATTTGATACTATGTGATACGTGTTTGTCATGTAGCTCTCCTGTACAGCCGTTCCTGTCACAGGTCTTCAAGACCAGACTGACAGATCCAGTTGGACATGTTCAATCTGCTCAGGCTGATAAAGTGACCTTGCTGTTAAGTTTTTTCTTTGCTATGGAAGTGGGCATGTTTCCTGGGTTCATTAGTCCTTTATGTATTACTTCAGTGACTTACTGGTATATAGTTGCTTGGCAGATTAGAAAAATTCATCTGGTCTTTTTTTTTTTTCTTCAAAATTTTGTAAGAGATCTTTGTGGTTTACATTTTTATGTGTGTCAACATTATACACACCTATAGTAAGGTGTGGAGAAGTCTACAGGTGCAAGCATACAGACCACCGTCAGGGCCACTTGCCACTCCCAGACCCAGTGGCAGCTGTGTAGAGCTGGGCTCTGTGGGATTTGCCTTCACCTTGCTACATAGTGTGCTTCAAGCTGGGTTTTTATTTTAGTTGTATCTTGAGCTCTTCCTAGGAAAGGTGAAAACCGATCTCTCTTTTACCACTCCTCTAGTCCACGCACAGCATAGAGGTCTCACTGAGATGACAGAAATGAACAGTGGTCTGGTGGTGTAGGCTGCAGGCAAAGCACTTGAGAGGTGGAGGCAGAGGTATCAGATGAAGACCAACTTCAGCTTCATAGTTAGTTCAAGGCCTGCATGGGCTACCTCGGACCTTATCCTAACAAAAGCCAGATGATAGACCCAGTGTAATTTGTGGACTGGTAGGTGCAGGTCCTTGGTCAAAGCCTTACCTAGTGTGCACAGTCCTGGATTTGATCCCCAGTACTGCATAAACCAGGCCTGATGACACAACCTGTAATCTTTGCATTCTGGAAGTAGAAGCAGGAGAATCAAGAAATCCAATTTCATCATCAGCTATGTATGCCTGGGGTACGTGAGACCTAGTGTTGAGGAACAAAGAGAGGTGCTTTGCAGATAAACTGTGCTCTGTGCGTGGCGTGCACTCTGCATGTTCCGTGTGGCATGCCATTCTTGTCCTGTTGGTCACTGTGGTAGCCTACCTACACAGCATTTCACTTTTGTTCACGATTGTGTACACCAGGCTTCCAAGGAGACCCCTATCTCCGCCCATCTTACCCTGGGAGTGCTGGGATTGCAGTGGCAAACTGCCGTGCCTAGCTTTAAATAGGTTCTGGAAATTCAAACTCAGTCTTCACATTTACATGACAGTGTCCATTGAGCCATCTCCAGTCTGAAAACTCCTTTGGTGTTTTGGTTTTTTGGGGGTTTGGTTTTTTTGGTTTTTTTGGTTTTTTGGTTTTGTTTTTTTTTTTTTTTTCAAGACAGGGTTTCTCTGTATAGCCCTGGCTGTCCTGGAACTCACTTTATAGACCAGGCTGGCCTCAAACTCAGAAATCCACCTGCCTCTGCCTCCCGAGTGCTGGGAATAAAGGCGTGCAACACCACACCCGGCTGGTGTTTTGTTTTTTCCTTTTCTGGAGGCAATTAGGAAACCTCATTTGAAGGTTCTAGACAGTTTTTGTGTTCTCTAAAACTGAAGGTTTAAAAATGTACTTGGAACTAAATATTGTTTTTCTCTGGAAAATATCACAGATCCAGAGTGCCTGACATACCCTGCCTGTTCTCACACGTGTTGGAACCACCCACCCCTCTCCCATGGTCCCTGAGCATCTCTGAGGAGTGAGGTTGTCATGGTGTCATGGCCCATTGATCAATTGGTTCTAAGTAAGGCGTGGCATGGTCTTTTCCTCCGATTCTGAAATTTTTCAAAATCTTTTAATTTCTAGAGTTTTTGCTGTAGATACTTTCAACTCTATTTAAGGATTCCCATCATATAGTCCTCATGGGCGTTGTTTTTTTTTTTTCAATATGTCTGACGTAGGTGTGCACAACACCAAAGGAATATTCCCGTTTGTGTTTCATTTGTTACATCTTTGTACTTCACCCTATCTTGATCTCTTGTCCTTGGTGTTGCTCCTGTAGGTATTTTAGGTTGACAGTTAACCTGAAAATCCCTCCAATACTGAAGCTTAGCTTATTCATGCTTTTGTGGCGTTTAATATATTTTCTATAACTCTTGCTACCTTAATTCTATCTAGTGTCCTTACTGGTTTCCTTTTTCCTGATTTCCACTCATTGAGTAGCTATGTGGCAAGGGATGTGAGCTGGGGTAGATTGAAGTTTAAATCTAATGTTCATTTTTTTTAATCAAATTTGAGTGGAATAAACAGGTCTTTTCTAATATAACAGTTGTTTTTTGTTTTGTTTTTAGTGTAGATCTATAAAGCCAGTGTATTAATGAGAAGTGTTCTCTCTCTTTCTCCCCCTCTTGCTCTCTCTCTCTCCTCTTGTTATTTATTTACTTACTTGTTTGTTTATTTGTATTTTGGTCTCTTTATTATTTCAGCTGTCTCTGTTGTAGTGAGAAATCAGCATTGCAAGCAAAGTCTAGGCCCAGCTGCTCTTGCCAGGGATACTTTCCAGGAAAGATGAATTAAAGGTCTTAGCACTGGCCAGGTCAACTAGCATCTCTCCTCGGGTTCATTAGTCCGTTTCTGGTCACTGTAATAAAATTCAAGGCTGGGCGGTTTATTAAAAAAAATCAAGGAGGTAGATGTGTTGAGGATGTGGGTCCAATGGATGGATACAGGAAAGTCTCTGGGGCTCACCAATTAGTTTTGCTACCTACCCAAATCAGTGAGCTGTAAGTGAGAGACACTGTCTTAAAAATAAGATGTGTGGTGTCAGGAGGGAACTGAGTCCCCAGGGTTTTCCTCTGACCTCCACATCCATGCCATGACACACATATGAGTAAATAAACACACACACACACACACACACACACACACACACACACACACACACACACACACACAGTGTAAATGGAAAAGAAATGTATCCAAGTTGAAGTTCTAGAGCAAAATAATATGTACAGAATTGTTGTTTTCTACAAAGTTGTCTTTTCACACAAGCCTACCGTGTGGGTCTAGGTCATTTGGATCCAGGATCCTTACGGGTTCTTAAGCCATAGTGGCAGGTCATTGTCCCACTGGAGCTCTAATTCTGGAAGACTGTGTTGACATCACTGTGAACTCACCCTCGAGAAATGACATCTGAACCACCATTCTGTCAGGGATGTGTGAAGACGAAGGTGGACACATGCAGGCTGAACCTTAAGATGCTATGCTAAGTGAAGTCAGCCAGTCACAGAAGGACACATACTGTATAGCAGACAGGATGAGTAGAAGGTAGAACGAGCATCGATTCAGAAGAATGCATAAAAATGTATTACATATGGAGCAACGAGTCAGGATAGTTATTACAGCAGCACTTAGAACAGAAAGGCCTGGCAGCAACAGGAGCAGCTCTGAGCATTCTTAGTGAGCCGTCTTGTGCTGTCACAGGAGAATGAAGTGCACTCTGGGGAGGGAAGAGCGAAGGTCAGTTGTTTGTCAGGTGATGGGTACTGTTCTGAGCGTGTTATCTGTTGCAGGTACATTTACTCTTGATTACAGTCCTGTGTTTTACATACTGTAATCCTTTTATGTTACTATGGTAAAATGCCTGATAAGAAGCAACTTAAAGGAGAAAGGGTTGGCTTGGGCTCACAGTTTGAGAAGATACAGTCAGTCCATTGTGATGTCCACAGCCACAGGCAGCTCACAGTGGTGGGAATATGTAGCTAGGGTCCCTTACCTCCTCACACCTCTATGGAGTGAGAATTCAGAGGAATGGGCATGCCGCTGCCTAGCTGACACTCTCTCTCTCTCTCTCTCTCTCTCTCTCTCTCTCTCTCTCGCTCTCGCTCTCTCTCTCTCTCTCTTTCTCTGTCTTTGGTTGGGTCCAGGATACCAGCCAAAGGCACAGTGCTGCCCATATTCAGAGTAGAACGTCTTCCCTAAATGCACATTTTTCTAAAACATCCTCATAGACACATCCAAAGGGTGTGCTTCACTAATGCCTTAGGCATTTCTTTTTTTTTTTTGTTTTTGTTTTTTTGTTTTTTTTTAAATTAGGTATTTTCCTCATTTACATTTTCAATGCTATCCCAAAGGTCCCCCATACCCACCCCCCCAATCCCCTACCCACCCACTCCCCCTTTTTGGCCCTGGCGTTCCCCTGTACTGGGGCATATAAAGTTTGCAAGTCCAATGGGCCTCTCTTTCCAGTGATGGCCGACTAGGCCATCTTTTGATACATATGCAGCTAGAGACAAGAGCTCCGGGGTACTGGTTAGTTCATATTGTTGTTCCACCTATAGGGTTGCAGTTCCCTTTAGCTCCTTGGGTAATTTCTCTAGCTCCTCCATTGGGGGCCGTGTGACCCATCCAATAGCTGACTGTGATCATCCACTTCTGTGTTTGCTAGGCCCCGGCATAGTCTCACAAGAGAAAGCTATATCTGGGTCCTTTCAGCAAAATCTTGCTAGTGTATGCAATGGTGTCAGCGTTTGGAGGCTGATTATGGGATGGATCCCTGCATATGGCAATCACTAGATGGTCCATCCTTTCGTCACAGCTCCAAATTTTGTCTCTGTAACTCCTTCCATGGGTGTTTTGTTCCCATTTCTAAGAAAGGGTAAAGTGTCCACACTTTGGTCTTCGTTCTTCTTGAATTTCATGCGTTTGGCAAGTTGTATCTTATATCTTGGGTATCCTAAGTTTCTGGGCTATTATCCACTTATCAGTGAGTACATATTGTGCGAGTTCCTTTGTGATTGGGTTACCTCACTCAGAATGATACCCTCCAGGTCCATCCATTTGGCTAGGAATTTCATAAATTCATTCTTTTTAATAGCTGAGTAGTACTCCATTGTGTAGATGTACCACATTTTCTGTATCCATTCCTCTGTTGAGGGGCATCTGGGTTCTTTCCAGCTTCTGGCTGTTATAAACAAGGCTGCTATGAACATAGTGGAGCATGTGCACTTCTTACCGGTTGGGACATCTTCTGGATATATGCCCAGGAGAGGTATTGCAGGATCCTCCGGTAGTACTATGTCCAATTTTCTGAGGAACCGCCAGACTGATTTCCAGAGTGGTTGTACAAGCTTGCAATCCCACCAACAATGGAGGAGTGTTCCCCTTTCTCCACATCCTCGCCAGCATCTGCTGTCACCTGAGTTTTTGATCTTAGCCATTCTGACTGGAGTGAAGTGGAATCTCAGTGTTGTTTTGATTTGCATTTCCCTGATGATTAAGGATGTTGAACATTTTTTCAGGTGTTTCTCTGCCATTCGGTATTCCTCAGGTGAGAATTCTTTGTTCAGCTCTGAGCCCCATTTTTAATGGGGTTATTTGATTTTCTGGAGTCCACCTTCTTGAGTTCTTTATATATATTGGATATTAGTCCCCTATTCGATTTGGGATAGGTAAAGATCCTTTCCCAATCTGTTGGTGGCCTTTTTGTCTTATTGACAGTGTCTTTTACCTTACAAAAGCTTTGCAATTTTATGAGGTCCCATTTATCGATTCTTGATCTTACAGCACAACCCATTGCTGTTCTATTCAGGAATTTTTCCCCTGTACCCATATCTTCGAGGCTTTTCCCTACTTTCTCCTCTATAAGTTTCAGTGTCTCTGGTTTTATGTGGAGTTCCTTAATCCACTTAGATTTGACCTTAGTACAAGGAGATAGAAATGGATCAATTCGCATTCTTCTACATGATAACCGCCAGTTGTGCCAGCACCATTTGTTGAAAATGCTGTCTTTTTTCCACTGGATGGTTTTAGCTCCCTTGTCAAAGATCAAGTGACCATAGGTGTGTGGATTCATCTCTGGGTCTTCAATTCTGTTCCATTGGTCTACTTGTCTGTCACTATACCAGTACCATGCAGTTTTGATCACAATTGCTCTGTAGTATAGTTTTAGGTCCGGCATGGTGATTCTACCAGAGGTTCTTTTATCCTTGAGAAGAGTTTTTGCTATCCTAGGTTTTTTGTTATTCCAGATGAATCTGCCGATTGCCCTTTCTAATTCGTTGAAGAATTGAGTTGGAATTTTGATGGGGATTGCATTGAATCTGTAGATTGCTTTTGGCAAGATAGCCATTTTTACAATGTTGATCCTGCCAATCCATGAACATGGGAGATCTTTCCATCTTCTGAGATCTTCTTTAATTTCTTTCTTTAGAGACTTGAAGTTCTTATCATACAGATCTTTCACTTCCTTAGTTAGAGCCACGCCAAGGTATTTTATATTATTTGTGACTATTGAGAAGGGTGTTGTTTCCCTAATTTCTTTCTCAGCCTGTTTATCCTTTGTGTACAGAAAGGCCATTGACTTGTTTGAATTAATTTTATATCCAGCTACTTCATTGAAGCTGTTTATCAGGCTTAGGAGTTCTCTGGTGGAATTTTTAGGGTCACTTATATATACTATCATATCATCTGCAAAAAGTGATATTTTGACTTCTTCCTTTCCAATTTGTATCCCCTTGATCTCTTTTTGTTGTCTAATTGCTCTGGCTAGGACTTCAAGTATAATGTTGAATAGGTAGGGCGAGAGTGGACAGCCTTGTCTAGTCCCTAATTTTAGTGGGATTGCTTCCAGCTTCTCACCATTTACTTTGATGTTGGCTACTGGTTTGCTGTAGATTGCTTTTATCATGTTTAGGTATGGGCCTTGAATTCCTGATCTTTCCAAGACTTTTATCATGAATGGGTGTTGGATTTTGTCAAATGCTTTCTCAGCATCTAACGAGATGATCATGTGGTTTTTGTTTTTGAGTTTGTTTATATACTGGATTACATTGATGGATTTCCGTATATTGAACCATCCCTGCATGCCTTAGGCATTTCTTAAATCACCAAGTTGACAATCAGAATTAAGCACCACACATATGCATTTCAAAGATATGGAAATTACAGCTTAAAAGGTTAAGCAATCAGTCAGGGGCACTAGTAAGTGACCAAGCTTTGGATCCACTCTCCTGGTCTCTTCAGTGTAGCATTTTATCTACTTGTGTAAAAGGACCTACCTCTAGAAAGGCATGCTCAACATGCTAGTATTTGCACAAAATGTGTGTGTGTGTGTGTGTGTGTGTGTGTGAGAGAGAGAGAGAGAGAGAGAGAGAGCGAGAGTATGTGAGAGAGAGACAGAGACAGAGAGAGAGAGACAGATAGACAGACAGACAGAGAGAGAGAGACAGAGATGGGGGTTTGGGAGAGAGGAATGCTCAACAGGTAGTGCTGTTCATAGAAATCTATGATGATGGTTCTGGTATTTATCTGCAGTGTCTGATCCAGTAGCCACAGATGAGGCTATTGAGTACTTCAAAAGTGGCTGAGGAATTTAAAATTTTTATGTTATAATTTCAATTAATTAGTGACTGTTGTATTGGCCAGTGCAAATGGAAGCAAAAGAAAAGACTGAATTGTGTGGTTTTCAAATCCTACCTTTAGAAAGCTTCTGCAGAAATGGTAGCTGGAGGAACAGGTTCCGTAACTAACCATTTCAAAACCACTGATACGATCCAGCATCTTGGTAAGAAACAGGAGACTGAAGGCCAGAAATGGTGACTCATCTTCCTGGAGTCATAGTCAAACCACTGCTTTTATGACAACGGAAAGAAGTCACAATCTGACTTGTCTTTTTTTCCCCTCATTTACGCAATAAAGGAAAGAAAGAGCATACCCCAGACTTCTGTCTCCTGAGTTCCTAGAACTGTGTAGGGAACCCTGGTAGTGACTCCCTCACTCTCTAAGGGCAGCCACAAATTGTCCCCTCTACTTCCCAGACTCCGTATGTCTTGTCCTGCCTGTTGTTTCACATCTGGTGCGTGAAACAGGATAGGGACCATGTTTCATTATATCTGTATGTCCCTCAGAACTTTACACACAAAGCATCTGGCTATAGCTACAAATGCAAGAGCCACAGGGCAGATTCCACCCTGGGTGGTTTGGATATTAAATGTTCCCAGTGGCTCAAGTGTTAATGACTTGGGCCCAGCTAGTGGTGCTGTTAAATTAGAGATGTATGGTCAAGCTCATAGCTGAATGAGTATTAAGAGGTGGGACCTAATGGAAGGAGTCAGTCATGGGGGTGGGCCTTTGAAGGGTGTATCGTTTTATATATACAGTTTATTCCTATTTCTTGTTCATTGGTGTTCTGCCTGCGTATAAGACTGTGTGAAGTGGTCAGAAGCTGCCATGTGGGTGCTGGGAATTGAACCTGGGTCCTCTGGGAGAGCAGATAGTGCTTTTAGCCGCTAAGCCATCTCTCCAGCCCTGAAGGTTGTGCCTTGTTCTTATCTTTGACTCACCTCTTCATCCTGACTTCCAAGAAATGATAGCTTTCTCTCTGCTGTATCCTTGCTGCAGGGATAAACAACGGGCCGTAGCTGTGAGCAAAAATGAACCTTTCTTCCTTAAAGTTGTTGGGTGTTATGTCATACGTTAACACTGTTCAATGAATTCTCCCAGCCTACGGAGTTGAATCATTAATAAAGATGGTTCATTCCTTGAGTGAATTAATGGGTATAGATAAGCCTCAGTTAGAAGGAACTGAGGAGTTCTAGAACGCCTGAGCCTGGAATGTGGATACCAGTTTAGCTGACAGATAACCATGTGCTTTATAGAAAAGGTAACTGAAGAAGAGTAAAGCTAATTACTTAATAGAAAGGCAGCTGTATTAGTTTCTTGTCTCTCCCTTTACAAGACGGTCAAAGTAAACGAAGGAAGAATTTACTCTGGCTTCACACTTTCAGGGTACAGTCCATCATGGTGGAGAAGTCAGGGCAGCAGGAACCTGAAGCAGCTGGTCACATTGACTCCAAAGTCAGGAAACTGGAATGAATGTTGCTGTTAGCTCTTTTTCTCGATTTCATCTAATCCAGGACCCTAGCAGGAAATGATGATGCTCAGACTAAGGATGTCTCCCACCTTAATAAGCCCGCTCTAGAACACCCCTCTGCCATTTCCCTAGAGATTTGTTTCCATCCGGATTCTAAATCTTCTCAAGTTTGAAATGGAAATTAATCCTTCGAATAGTACAGGAAAGAAATTTGGGGGAAGAAAAACCCAGGCTTCTCCAGGGGCATAGGTTATGGTTTAGTCTGGGGATTCCTTGTAGAAAATCATTAGAATGTCAGAGGAGAGGCCACCACTGAGTCAAGACCTGTCATCTTTCTTCACCAGGGTTGGCTGTGCAGAGGCCAGCACTACTATTGAAGCTACCCCAGGGAGAGGCAGCTCTGGCATGTGTTAGTACCAGCCCCTTGGGTCTAGAGTTACTGGATAGCAAAGCTTTGAGTTTACAGTGACGCTGAGCTAGTGTGAAGCTGAGGAGTCCAGAGACCCTCAGGAAGGAAGTGTGCGTGGAGTCTGCTGTTTTTTAAGTAAAAAAAGGAGGAGCCTGAGGGAGAAGCAAGAACACTGGAGTCCTGTGTTGATCCCTTTGTGTTGCTTCAGCAGAATGCCTCCTATAGTGTTACTTTTTAGGTCATGGCTGATCTGGATCACAATTCTAGAAGCGGTGGTGTGCAAGCCCACCATGGTAGCATCCATGGTGGGGGGCGCACAGTTCTTACTGAAGCACCCCACAGAAAAAGACAGAAAAGTAAAGGTTCCTGTGCCTCAGAGCCTCGCTACAGTCAGGTGGACCCTGAACTTTTTCTCTGGCCTGTTTTTCCCCTTACCCAGTTCTCCAGTGAATCAGATGGTGTCAGCCTGTGGTGAGGGAAATCCCCAGTCGTAGAGCAGTCTGCTCTGAGACACCAGGAACACGCAGAAGCGATGCCTATTGGCTCATTGGGCAAACTTCCAGAAATTGACATCTAAAATTCATCATTTTAAGCCAACCACTGAGCCATGTCTTCCATCTCAAGAATCGTTGCAGTATCTTCCTGAACATCTCTAGTGACAAAACGTCCCCGGTGGATGCCCTTCTCCACCATCCCTTGGTTCTTGCCCTGTAAAGCAACACACAACCCTTCCTAGACTGACTAGCTAACTCAGTGTCAGCTCCTCCAGACCTCAACCCCTCTCTGTCCCTCCAATGGGAACAAAGACAGAGAGGAGTTGTTTAAACAGTGAACTTTGTCTAAGTCTCTAACCTTAATATAATTCTGATTAAACCCACAATATGATTTTCTTTCTCTTCAAATTTAACAAAATCGTTTTTTTTTTTTTAATTATCGGGGGTGGGATGGGTTGTGGGTACGGGGGTAGCTAAAACAAGCTGACAAAATGAATTAGTGGGTAAAGGCACTCACCATCAATCCCAGTGTCCTGTGTTCCTTCCCTAGAGTCCACATGCTTGAAGAAGAGTACCACAAGTTCTCTGACTTTCACACATGCTGCGGCATACACGTGTACACATTCACACACACATAAGCAAGTTTTAAAAAGGAATGATGATGAGAGAAGACTTGCCATACACCATGATTAGGGCTCCACCACAGGGCTGGGGAGATGGCTCAGTGGTTAGATCAAGCGCTTGGCAAGTTGGAGAACCAGAGTTTGGACCCTCAGAAGCCATGTAGATTCTGGGTAGGAGAAGTGTCCTGCCTGTAATTCCAGTCTCGGAAGCTGAAAATCAGGGATTCCCCAGAGCACGCTGACTAGCAAGACTAGCTATACGTGAGCTCTGAGCTTACTTGTGAGTCCCTTCATCATGAGTAAGGTGGCAAAGCATTCAAGGCTGGCTCCCAGCTTCAGCCCTGGGTTTTTACGTGTGATGAAGTCAGGCAGCAGAGACTTAGGGAGCTGGCAGGTGCACCACCAAGAACAAGTGAGAACGAGTGCATGCCTACTTGTTTAGTTGCCTATGCTCGGCTTGACTCCTCTTCTCTTCAGGGGCCCCTGCCTCGGTGCCATCCAATCTTCTCACACACAGGCCCACAAATTGTATCTAATATTAAGGAGGGACAGTGAAAGTGTTCTAGTCATCTATTACTAAATAACAAACCACCTAAAACTTAATGGATTAGAATAACAACTAGTTGACCTTTTTCCTTAAATTTTTTTATTATTGAAATGCATTTTATACATCAAACATATTAATAATATGGAGTATTTTGAGAATCAAATAATACATAAAAATTTGTTCAGTTTTTATATTCATATACTTTTATACCCTAAAAGTATCATTAATGAATATTTAATACCATCCATAACTGAGGATCCTATATCTAATGTTGAATACTAAATTGTGTCAAAACATAACAAAATATTCTTTGGGAGTTAAGCATAGTAAAAGAGCATGTGATATTAAAAGTGAATCATTAAGAGATATATTCAAGCTAGGCAGTGGTGGCGCAGACCTTTAATCCCAGCACTTGGGAGGCAGAGGCAGGTGGATTTCTGAGTTCAAGGCCAGCCTGGTCTACAGAGTGAGTTCCAGGACAACCAGGGCTATACAGAGAAACCCTGTCTCGGAAAACCAAAAAAAAGAAAAGAAAAGACCAAAAAAGAAAGAAATATATTCAAAAGCCCTTATATGGTACCACCTGACATAGTGAGAGAGTATTTAAAATGCATTATATGTCAGTGTACATTGTCTAACAATCAGTTCACTTAAAAAGATTATCAGTGTTTCTAGGGGAAAAATTATTTTACCAGTAAGTATATTTTAAAAATTTCAAAGTAGCATATACTCTTTGAAGTTAAACATTAAGAAAATGCTAATTTTAGCCGGGCGATGGTGGCGCACGCCTTTAATCCCAGCACTTGGGAGGCAGAGGCAGACGGATTTCTGAGTTCGAGGCCAGCCTGATCTACAAAGTGAGTTCCAGGACAGCCAGGGCTATACAGAGAAACCCTGTCTCGAAAAACAAAAACAAAAACAAAAAAAAAAAAAAAAACAAAAAAAGAAAAAGAAAATGCCAATTTTAATCACAGTGAGAAAAAGTATCAATAATGTTTCCACAATGTTTGTAGAACATGATTTTAATATTTTCAACTTTTAATATCCAGCAAACAAAATAAATATTTTAAGATACATTTCATTGTTATGTCTCCCTTTTCATTACTGATTTTATTCATTTGAATACTGTCTCTTTACCCTCTGGTTAGTCTGGCTAAGGGCTTACCTATCTTGTTGATTTTCTCAAAGAATCAGGTCCTGGTTTTGTTGATTCTTTGCATAGTTCTTTTTGTTTCTGTTTGGTTGATTTCAGGCCTGAGTTTGATTATTTCCTGTGGTCTACTCCTCTTGGTGAATTTGCTTCTTTTTGTTTTAAAGCTTTCAGGTGTGCTGTCAAGCTGCTAGTGTAAGCTCTCTTCTGTTTCTTTTTGGAGGCACTTAGAGCTATGAGTTTTCCTATTAACACTGCTTTCATTGAGTTCCATAAGTTTTGGTATGATATGTCTTTATTTTCATTAAATTCTAAAAAGCCTTTAATTTTCCTTGACCAAGTTATCATTGAATAGAGCGTTGTTCAGCTTCCATGTGTATGTGTGCTTTCCGTTGTTTTCATTGGTATTTAAGACCAGCCTTAGTCCGTGGTGATCTGGTATGATGCATGGGATTATTTCAGGCTTGCTGTATCTGTTGAGGCCTGTTTTATGATTGATTATATTGTCAGTTTTGGAGAAGGTACAGTGAGGTGCTAAGAAGAAGGTATAATCTTTTGCTTTAGTATGAAATGTTCTGTAAATATCTGCTAGATCCATTGGTTCATAACTTGTATTAGTTTCACTGTGTCTCTGTTTACTTTCTATTTCCATGATCTATCCATGGCTGAGAGTGGGGTGTTGAAGTCTCCCACTATTATTGTGTGAGGTGCAATGTGTGCTTTGAGATTTAGTAAAGTTTCTTTTATGAATGTGGGTGCCCTAATGTTTGGAGCATAGATGTTCAGAATTGAGAGTGCATCTTGGTAGATTTTTCCTTTGACCAGTATGAAGTGTCCTTCCTTATATTTTTTGATAACTTTTGGTTGAAAGTTGATTTTATTCAATATTAGAATGGCTATTCCAGCTTGTTTCTTGGGACCATTTGCTTGGAAAATTGTTTTCCAACCTTTTACTCTGAGGTAGTGTCTGCCTTTGTCACTGAGATGTGTTTCCTGTATGCAGCAAAATGCTGGGTCCTGTTTACATATCCAGTCTGTTAGCCTATATGTCTTTTTATTGGGGAATTGAATCCATTGATGTCAAGTGATATTAAGGAAAAGTGATTGTTACTTCCTGTCATTTTTGTTGCTAGAGGTGGAATTGTGTTTGTGTGGTCATCTTCTTTTGGGTTCCTTGAAAGAAGATTACTTTCTTGCTTTTTCTAGGGTGTAGTTTCCCTCCTGGTGTTGGTGTTTTCCACTTATTATCCTTTGTAGGGCTGGACTTGCTATGGTGGGAGAATTGGGTTCTGATGATGCCAAGTAACCTTGGTTTCTGTTGCTTATGTTCTTCAGCTTGCCTCTTACCATCTGATTATCTCTAGTGCTACCTGCCCTCACTATGTCTGACTGGAGCCTGTCCTTCCTGTGATCCTGGTTGTGTCAGAACTCCTCAGAGTTCGGCTGTCTCTGGGATCCTGTGATTCTGGGATCCTGTGATCTTGAGATTCTGGGTGTGTCAGAGCTCCTGAGATCATGGTGTGATTAAGATCCTGGGATCCTGTGGTCCTGGGCATGTTAGAGGGCCTGGATGTGGATCTTCCTCTGGATGTTGTGGAACTGGCTGTGGAGTTCACGTTCAAGGTCTGCTCAAGGCACCGTCCCAGACAGGAAGGAACCCTTGCCACTGATTGGGCTGAGTTCCTGGGTCCTGCTGCTCCCAGTTACTCCTGGTGTTGGGCCAGATGATGTGTCCTCTTCACCTCTGAACCTATGATCCTGGGCATCAATTGATCTTTTTTTTTCCCCAGCAAACCCACAATTTAGACTTGAATTCTTTGCTTCCCAATGTCTGGAACCTCACATGACCAGAGACTGGGACAGTTCCAGTGTGCTGGGCTCTTCCATAGTTTCCCACATCTTGGAGGTCCAGACAGAGATTTCCAAGAGTCCTGGGTAGAAACTTAAAAATTATTTATTACCTGCCAGGGAAGTCCCAGCAGTCACTTTCTGCATATGCAAATCGATTACTTAAGATCCAAAGAAAGTGACACTGGGCTTCTAAATTGTACCCATGATTGAGAAGAGGCATCTTCATCCCTCATGAGACTGAACATCACCTCCTGTGTTTTAGGCAGCAGTGTCTCTTTGGTGTGTCACTGGTTCATTCTGCCATTTTTGACTCGACCTATCCTATCAGGATATATTCTAGTCGTTACTCATTTGCTGCATATATTGTTTTTAATTTTTGTCATACAGAAAATTATAGATTCAGACTTCTCAGGCCTTTTATACATTTCAGTTTTGTGCTTTTCTTGTTTATTTGTTGTTCTGTTGTTCTGTTGTTGTTGTTGTTGTTGTTGTTTCAAGACAAGGTTTCTCTGTGTAGCCCTGGGTGGAACTTACTCAGTAGACCAGGCTGGCCTTGAACTCACAGAAATCGCCTGCCTCTGCCTCCTGAGTGCTTGGATTAAGGGCATATACCACCACTGCCTGCTCAGTTTCGCAATTGTAATGGTTTGCTTCTCTGAGATTATGGAGCTATTGGTTTTCTTCTAACATGTTGAAAATCTTTTTTCTTAAAAATATCCACTGACAGCTTGCTGCTAAGCAACAAGAGAACAAGACAGTCCTGTCTGCCTGGCCAGTTTCTACACTGTGTAGCTTTGAGAGCTGGCATGGGAGCCAAACATAACAGTGGCAGAAGGGAAAGAGTCAGAGTGGGCAGCTGAGCAGCTCGTTGTATGGGAGAGACCAGCCAGAAGGAGAGAGCTGTGCAGAGAGGAAACCCCACAGCCTGCTTACAGATGTCTGTGGTCCATGATGGAGGGCTATGCCACAGATGTGCAGGACAGGGTCACTCTGGCTTCTCCAGATAACCCGAGATTTAAGAAGAGAAGCTAGAGTTGAATGAGTGCATACATTTCTCAGAGGCAAGGCCTGGCTTGCTGACACAAATGCAGGGCAGACAATGCAAGCTGTATTTCTTTCTGCTTCACCAGAACCCGACTATTTGTGCTTACACCATCTTTGTACACCTTCAAACTAAACTCCTCCCTAAACTGTTATTCTATATGCTCAGTCTCAGGGAGGAATGAACAAGTTTTTTATTATTTTATTTTATTTTATTTTTGGTTTTTCGAGACAAGGTTTCTCTGGATAGCCCTGGCTGTCCTGGAACTCACTTTGTAGACTAGGCTGGCCTTGAACTCAGAAATCCACCTGCCTCTGCCTCCCGAGCTCTGGGATTAAAGGCGTGCGCCACCACGCCTGGCTTTATTTATTTTTTGAGTCAGGCCATGTAACAGCCCTGGCTGTCCTGGAGCTTTCTGTGTAGATCAGGATGGCCTCGAACTCACAGAGCTTTGCCTGCCTCTTCATCCTGAATACTAGGATTAGAGGTGTATGCCATTACCACCCAACAGGAATGAACAAATTTTATTCTCTACATCTGTAAATTGCCACTTTTACAAACCCCAAAATGAAATAACACAGTCCAATATCGGGGTTGTAACAGTGAAGTCCTATCTGCCTGGGACATCCCAGGAGTCAGGACATGTAGATCACTGTGTCTGGCTCCTGAAGAATGTACAGTGCGTTCTAATCTGCCTCCTGCCTCTTTCCCAGAAGCTCTGCTCTGCTCTTTTGATCTGTTTTTCAGCTTCAGCACTTAATGGAACACATAGTCCCTACAAAGGAGTCAACAGGAGAAGCTTCGGGCTCCTCCGAGAAGATGGAGTGGTGGGAGAAAAGGTCATAGCTAGACCCAGCTGTGTCCTCAGTGGAATTGAGCTCAGGGTGCATTTCAATGAAGTTCTGTAGCTTCTTTCCCCTGTGGCTAATGTTTCCACCAGATGTTACTGTTTCTAGGCAACACAAAGCAAGTAATTTTCTTGGAGCTCATGGGCTGGGTGATAGGGTTTTGCTTTGCTTTCTGTCCCACTGTGTTAAGAGTCTTGCCTGCATTCACCTTGTGGAACTATGGACACACTCAGATGCTCCAGGGACAGCCTTCACTGTTCAGCAAAGTTAGGGTGTTAGCCTCTTGTGTATGGTCCTTGTTCATTTTCTCCCATTTTTGTTTCACTGAGAACAATTCTCTATCTTACAACTTTAAAAAAGAAAAGTTGTCTATTTTGGAATGGTAGCTCTTACATCTGAGATTTCTTTTCATGAAAAAGCACTTGGAAGCCAGGTGATGGTGGTACGCACTTTAATTCTACCACTCAGGAGGCAGAGGCAGGTAGATCTCTGTTAGTTTGAAGCCAGCCTGGTCTATAGAGCAAGTATTAGGATAGCCAAGGCTACACAGAGAAACCTTGTCTCAAAAACAAAGCAAAGCAACACAAAAAAAAGCTCTTTGGAGTCAGAGGCAGGTGGACCTCTGTAAGTTATGGGCTAGCCTGGTAATCATAGGAAGTTTCATACTAGACAGGGCTGCATATCTCCTAGCTTAAAAAATAAAAATGGGGTTAACCTCAGGAAGCCCAGTGGGGTAGTTTGGATGAGAATGGCTCCCATAGCTCTTGTTTGAATGTTTATTTCCCAGTTAGTGGAACTGTTTGAAAAGGATTAGGAGATGTGGCCTTGTTGGAGGAGGTGTGTCACTGGGGATGGTCTTTCAAAAGAGTTGTTTCCAGTGCTAGATTATGGATCAAGAATGTGAGCTCTTGGCTGTTTCTTTGCTCTACCATCATGGACTCTAACCCCCTGAAACCAAAAGCCCAATCAAGTGCTCTCATTTATAAGTTGCCTTGGCCATGCTTATCACAGTAATAGAAAAGTAGGCAAAGCACCCAGCTATTTTCCTCCTTTTCCTTCCTTCTCAGTGAGGACAGCCTATTCCTGTCCTCTGCCCCCTAGGCCTCTTTGAGATTTACAGCTCACAGTGTGTAGATGTATGCACAGGGGACAGTAATGCAAGCCCTGTGCCTCTTCCAGCATAACACAAAGGGAAAACATCTGACAAAGCATTCATCAGTTCACCTGTGTTGATTTAACCTCATCCACATAAAGCAAAAATCACACACAGGAACAAACTGTGCCACAACATACCAGGGGCTGCGTCATTCACAGACACCTGCCTCATTGACTGATAGTGAAGCCACTTTGGCAATAATCATAGAGAGCAAATCTCAGTGTATCTATGGTTCTTCACAGGCTGATGGTCATCTCGGTTTTGTGTGTGTGTGTGTGTGTGTGGTTTTCCGAGACAGGGTTTCTCTGTGTAGCCCTGGCTGTTCTGGAACTCACTCTGTAGACCAGGCTGGCCTTGAACTCAAAAATCCGCCTGCCTCTGCCTCCTGAGTGCTGGGATTAAAGGCGTGTGCTACCATGCCAGGTGGTCATCTCGTTATTAAGTATCATAATATACTCCTTTTCAGCAGTTTAGCTAGTATTTTCACACTCTTAGTATTCAAATGGAATTAAAGCCCATTTGAGGACTTGGGGTATAACTCAGTGGTAGAGCACTTGCCTACCATACACAAGGTCCTGGGTTCAAATTCCAGAATTGAAGAAAAGAAAAATACAAAATAATACAATAGCCAAAAAACCCCACTTGCTCAGTTCTCTTAAACTCCTAAAAGCTAGGACCATTCCAGATAGCATTCAGGGAAGGACTGAGGTGCTCTTGGTAATAAAAAGGATGAGGTTTTATTTGACAGTTTGATGATCCTGGAGTGGGTGTAATTAATAATACACACCATGGCTGCTTTGCCTCCATCTCTGCCAGTGTCAGACAATAAGAAGTCTTAAACATGGGGAACAGTTTACATGTAAGAGAAACATTTCCCAGATATTGGATCTGACGTCCTGACTAGATTTGGAATTTCTAAAACAAGCCCTTATTATAAAAGGTAGGGACACTTCATCTCCTTGTATAGTTTCCATGTGCACTTAGGTGCTACTGATGTGAGACTGCATTAAGACGTCTAAGGTTTGTTTTTTCTTTTTGTATTATTTTTATATTTTTTTATTTCTTTTGGAAAGGGGGCATATATAACACTGAAGTCAGAACCTGGGAACTCGTACATGAGAGGCAAGTCATTTATCACTGAACCACCCCAACTCTGAGTTCAATCCCCAGAGCAATCAATCAGTTAATCAGTCAATCCGGAAAGCACACTCTGCCCCATCCCCTAAGGAGGGTCTGTGTGCAGTGCACTTGGACCATGTGCACCTCTGCTCTCCTAAGAGAATAGGTGATTTTGTTTGACTTTTATTCCTGAGGGTGGAAAACTGCTCATGAGCTTCTAGTCCTCATGTATTACTCACTCACAGTCACAGATCAAGAGCTGTTCTTAATTGGGATTCATTAACCTAGTATTAGAATGACTTGGGGCTGCATTTGTCTTCTCAGAAGGCTTCTGAAGATTATGCCAATAAAGGAAAATGAAGTTTCGTATTGTTGTCTTTCAAAAGGCACAATTACAACACATGCAATTATAAAACTAACTCATTTTTGTTCAGAGCAACCTCCACTCTACAAAATAGAGCAAGAGCCCCACTGGCTGACTAATGGCTGTGTAAGGAGAAACAGGAAAGAGAGCCATGTGAACAACACAGCTCATGGACTAACATCAGGGTACTTTTCTATAGATCTGAAAGCAGAGGGGACTGCCTTATTTTCCTGGGATGCCCAAGTGACTGTCTGTTTTTGGCTTACTCTTGCCTGCTGGGGTCTAGTGTAAGTGTTTTATTTAAACCAAGGACTTTTGTTCACTGTTGGAAATAAAATGATGATAAACTGAAGAAACTAATGGAAATAAAGTTTTTAATATACAGTTCTTCACAAAGGGACACCAGCAAAGAGAAAGGGCAAAAATGGCTGGTATGCTGATTTGGTGCAACACTAGTTTCTAAAGTCCCCAGATTAGGAAAAATTCCTGTCCTCTTCTCTCATAGTCCAGGACTTGTCCCTTCCCAAAGTCCCACTGTTCTAGAACACAGCCTCTTGTCTAATGAATATTTGGGGCTTTAGACAGCTGCCTCCTCTGATCATGGGCTCAGTTGTAGCTGAGTGCCTGAGACAAGCCAGTTCTAGTCACCATAAAGGGGAGAGGGGGGCCTGGGCCTTCTGTTTATCTGTGACCGATGTATTAAACACACCTAATATTGAATGAAAGTGGACTGTCACAATCTATTTCTTACATCATAGAAATACATATAGCATAAATATTGTAACATTTTTAGGACAAGAAAGATGTACCAAGTTTATTAACATGTAGGTACAAATTTGGGAAGAAAGGAAGGCAGGACAGAGGGGTACTCTGGTCTCTGGACTCATATGTTCCTCAGACAGATCAGCTTCACCAGGCTGGAGCAGCATACTCCACCCCACCAGCCTGTTTTGGTCGTCCATGGTTCTTGGTTTTTTAACTCACAGGGAGTAAGAATAAAAGCTCAGGCTAGACTCTCCCATCCTCACCTGTGGTTCCTTTTCCTCCTGCACTGAGTATTTCTTTGTGCCACAGCTCTTGTGTGCATAAAACGGGAGTGACACTTCTCACTATATATGGCAGTTCTGAGGGACAAAGGAGAATATGTTCAGTGGCAGGTACATCAGAGGCTCAACTTGTGCCACTGCTCTAGCCATCCCACCATTTTAGGAGCCTGAAATTAACGTTCCTCTTTGTAGAATGTGCAGGGGTGAGAGTCTGCCGTCTGGATCTCTGATCAAGAGGACAAGTGACTCCCAGAATTGCAAGATCCTTTAAGAAATATTCCTGGGGCCAAGGTGACCTTATAGGGCAAGGACCAAAATATTGGTCTCTGACCACATTAACATGGCTCTCCAAGTATGGTGGATAAATAGCCAAAAGACCCATTACACCAGTAATGAGGAATAAACCATTCTTTAAAAATTAGCTGTTGTACAGCCCTTAGATAATGGCTGACAGGGACAAATGTTTAATAAGCCTGATGTAAGACTGTTAATGAGAAGCCCAATACACTTAGTAGAAACTGTGAGCAATGCTTTTGATAAAACATAAAGTCCTTTTAAAAATACATTACTTAAGGAAAGCTGAACACACCGGGCTAGGTCATTATCCCCATCCTCAGTCTCCAGGAGGGGTCGAGCCAGGCGCAGGCAGTCGTCTGTGCATCCAAGCCTTATTCTCTGAACCAGAGCCCTCATGCAGTGAGCCGATCAGTTCTTCCCATAAGTGGGGATGTCTTTGTACCACTTGCAGATCAGAGCTGTGTCAGTCATAATTAAGAGTGCTTATCTAACTTGCTTGCATTATATACTAACAGGAATGGAAGCTAAGTTGGTTATTTTAATTAATATAACCATTTACTTATAATCCAGCCTAGTACTATGTAAACATAAAAACTTATAAGCATATATGTAGAAACACAGTCATATATAGTCTTTAAAAATATTAAGATTCTTTTATATATTGGCAGTTTTAGGTTAAACTATCAGATCCTATTTTATAAAGGCATAAGCAATTTTTTTAAAGATTTATTTATTTAATGTATACGAGTACACTGTCGCTGTCTTCAGACACACCAGAAAAGGGCATTGGATCCTATTACAGATGGTTGTGAGCCACCATGTGGTTGCTGAGAATTGAACTCAGGACCTCTGGAAGAACAGTCAGTGCTCTTAACCACTGAGCCATCTCTCCAGCCCTGCATAAGTAATTCTTAATCCAAAATCTGTACTTTTTTTTGAGACACGGTCTCATTATGTGGCCCTGGCTGATCTGAAACTGTATGTAGACCAAGCTGTCCTAAAGTTCACAGAGATCCACTTGCTTCTGCCTCCTGAGTGCCACCAAACCTGAAATCTGTACTTGTAATTATAATTTATATAATTCTAATAATCTTTATATAAATTAGAAAGCAAATAACTTTAAAGACATAGAGCTTAACTGAACATCTTTAAGGTTTAAAGATGGCCAGGCAGACACCATTGACTTGGTTTTTAAATTGTATATATTTTTAAACCTTTAGTTTAAATTGCACAAGATAAAAAATCTTGAAAAAAAAAAAACAAAACGTTTTTTGAAGGCGGAGAGCACATTAGGAAGGCAGTGGGCTGGTTTTGTTATTGTTTGTTTAGAATAAGCAATCTTTTTCTTAGATTTATTTAAATTTTACATCTATGAGTGTCTTGCCCTAATGTATGTGTTCCACATGTGCACCACATGTGTGCCTGGTGTCCTTGGAGGCCAGGAGAGGGCACGAGACCTCCTGGAACTCCAGTTCAAATCCACTGGTAGCTGCTATGTGGGTACTGAGACCCAAACCTGGTCATCTGTAAAAGCAGCCATGTTTCTAGCCCCAAAGCAATGTATTCTAATCTCAATGTTACAACTGTAAGTTAAAGCTCATCTTAGAAATGTAAGATGTTACTATTATCTTTATCTTTAATAACAGGGCCATTGTATTATGTATAAATTCATCCAATTTTGAAAGCTGTTTGTTGGTATTATATCATCCCCATCATGAAAGAAACTTAACAAATATTTGAGAAACATGATTAGTATTTTTACATGTACTGTGGCTTTAGTAAAAACTTCATATTTAACATGTAAATCTAAAGAATGTTTCTGAAAAAGAAATCCATTAGAATTAGTCGAGTATATATTTACAATGCACTTTATCTAGGGCATCCCAACTAACGTGAAACATTTTTATGTCCTATTATTTTCATTACTTATGACTCTTACACAACTGAAATAAGTTAGTAATATTTTAAAGAGTGTTGGAGAAAGGAAACTATTATTAAAAATCCCTGTATTCAATTTCAGATTTTATAATCTAATAAAACTTTTATGACTCCAGTAAAAGTTATTTTCTATAAACAGATAGCATTTTAAGACTTTATAAAACATTTAATAGAATCAAAGATACTATTTTAATTGGTTTAAGAAGGAAAATGAATGCCTTTGTAAGTGTATACTTGCAGGGCTTTTTATTATATCCCCAAAACATTCACAGTTACATGTACTTTTAAGGTAGATATATCAAGGCATTAAAAAAAAATAAGAAACAGGGCCAGGCATAGTGATGCACTCCTTCAATCACAATACTCAGGAGGCAGAGGCAGGTGGATCTCGGAGTTTGAAGCCTGCCTGGTCTATAGTGAGCTCCGGGATAGCCAGAGCCAGAGCTACATAGAAAGACCCTGTCTCGCCAGGTGTGGTGGCGCACACCTTTAATCCCAGCACAGCACTCGGGAGGCAGAGGTAGGCGGATTTCTGAGTTCGAGGCCAGCCTGGTCCACAAAGTAAGTTCCAAGACAGCCAGGACTACACAGAGAAACTCTGTCTCGGGAAAAAGAAAAAAGAAAAAGAAGAAAGGAAGGAAGGAAGGAAGGAAGGAAGGAAGGAAGGAAGGAAGGAAGGAAGGAAAGAGAGAAAGAAAGAAAGAAAGAAAGAAAGAGAAAGAAAGAAAGAAAGAGAAAGAAGGAAGGAAGGAAGAAAGAAAGGAAGGAAGGAAGGAAGGAAGGAAGGAAGAGGAAGGAAGGAAAGAAAGAAAGACCCTGTCTCAAAATAATTAAGAAAAAAGTCACCGGTTATTTGGGAGAAATTCTGGGGTCAGACTGAGCCCTGCTTCCTGTTGTCCTAACACAGGAGACTGCTAGCAGTTATGTAGAAACACATGAACACACATGACAGAACTGCATAAGGTAAGAAGTTTCCATCTGTCTTTTGACAGGGGTCTGTTAGTCTGTCTGCCTTTTGGTCATTTCTCAGTCTGCCTCGAGCACCTCTAGCCCTGTAAGGTGGTTGTGTCTGGGGAGGGGTCTTCAGGTCTCTTTGAGTCTATGGTGCCAAAGGTTCCTGTCCTATTGAAAGTTCTTAGGCTACCAGCTGTTTGTGTTAGGAAATTTTAGAAATAATGTTTTTAAGGGAAAAACAGAGCAATAGGAAAAAGTTACATTCTTTTAGGAAGTCAAGAGCTTCTGTAGAAAGGATAGAATCACGGTTTGGAAGTCCCCATCAAGCAAGATAGGCTCAATATAGGAGACAGGTAGGCATGCCCAGTGTGTACCAGTTGCCTGGTGCTGTTCCAGGAGTCCCCAGAGAAGGATGGTCACTTTGTGTTCATGTGAGTCTATGATTGAGCATGGACTCCAGATCCAGAAGGCCCAGCATGCTACTCAGAGGAGTGCTGAGTAAGGGTAAGAAATGCAAGAGTGGATGGGTAACCAGAAGCACTGTCCTTGTGTGCCCCGTGGGGCTTTTCTCCTTTTGTTATTTTCTTTAGTGTCTCTGGTCCTGGTAGAGAGCCACTGCTGTACAGGACTATCCACTGAGCCATACTGCCACCATCTCCATGAGTTAAGCTGTGCCTCACAGCTGGGCTTGGTGACTGCCAAGTTTCCTGTATGGAAGGAATGGTGGGGAGAATTAAGAGACTCTTGTCGGAGTCTCTGGTCACTCTTCCCAACCAGATGTATGCAGTTTTACCTTAATTGCACATAGCATCAGAGAGGGACAAGAGGTATACATAGACAGGAAAGGACTTAGGGAGGGGAGCTCCGTCAAGGTGGCCATAGAAGAGTTTTCATCCCCACTGAATGCAGACCTCCCCGTGTGGCTGCTTTGAAGCCACCCATGCTTCTGCCCACAGCCCCTCAACAAGCCTAATAAAATCTCTCTGGTTCCTCATAATAAACATTGCTATGTCAGTGAAGTAGTACCTTATTAGTTTGTCAGTGAGATCTTTGGCAGAGTTGTAGACATTGTTTATATCTCCTCCAGGGAAGGAATTTTACCAGCAGCCATACTGACCCTTATATAAGGAACTCAGATCACTTCCCGTGATTTTAACAAAGTAGGTCCAGCTGTAGGATAATATTTAAGATTTTATCTTTTGGCTAATTTTCCCCTCTCTGGATTGAGGCCAGGCAGTCTTTTTTTTTTTTTTAATTATTTATTTTCGGAATCAGACATCCCAACTCCTGAGGCTACATAGTAGCCTCAAATCCAAGGAAATAGAAGGCAGATGTCCCATCATGATAAGAAGGCAGATTTCCCATAAGGCGGTAGAGACAAGTGCCAGATGAAGCTCTAGAGTGGAGGGAAAAGGGCTTCCCCTTCTGCCTGCTTGAGGCCCTCAAAGAAGCCAGGCAGAATGCTATACTTCAGACTCTGTCCCCAAGCACGGGGAGGCCCACATGGGTACAGCCACATAAGGATTAGAAACACTGATTTTGTGGATTGGAGAGATGGCTCAATAGTTTACAGCACTCGTTGCTCTTGTAAAGGACTTGAGTTGGATTCCCAACACCCACATGATGGCCTACAACCATCCATAACTCTAGTTACAGAGGTCATATGCCCTCTCTGGCCTCCACAGGCACCAGGCGTGCACATGCAGGTAAAACACTAGTACACATCAAATAAATCAAATTTAAAAAAGAAATAAAAAACCCCACTGGTTTCCGTTCCTAACGGTCTTGGACTTCCTTTTCTCCAGTACATATATTTTGTCTAGGGGGTGGGGATTAGCAATATTTTTATTAAATCTTTCATACAATTTCATACAATGCATTTTGAACATTTACCACCCTCTCACACTTATCCCATAACCATTCTTTCCGCCTTCCGACCCAACTTTGAGCTTGTTTTTCCTAGTTAGGTTTCTGTTGCTATGATAAAGGCCATGACCAAAGGCACCTTGGCGAGGAAAGGGTTTATTTGGCTTAGGCTTCCACAGCACAGCCCATCATCCCAGGAAGTCAGGACAGGGGCTGAAGCAGAGGCTGCAGTGGAGCACTGCCTATCTGCTCGCTCCTGCCTTCTTATATAATCCAGGACCACCTGCTCCAGGGTGGCACTACCTACATTGAGCTGGGCTCTCCTACATCAATCATTAATAAAAAAAAAATGCCCTACAGACTTGTCTATAGGCAGGCTCATAGAGGCATTATCACAACAGTGCTTCCTCCTTCCAGATACCACTAGTTATGTGTCAAATTGATTTAAACAACAACAACTATCAGATCTCCTTGTCCTTGTCCCCCTACTCCTTCACCTCCCCCTCCCTCTCCCTAACCTTCTCCTCTTTCTCCCTTCCTCTTTCCCTTCCCTTCCCTCTCCCCATGGAATCCAATTTGTGTTGCCCAGCTCCTCTTGGAGATGGGGCCTGCCTGGGTTCAGTCCACATACCACTGATCACATCATTAAAGAAAACTGACTCTCTCTCTCCCAGCAGCTGTCAGTCCTGGTAGCTGTTTAGCTAGTGGTGGGATTTCATGGCTGCATTCTACCACTACCCCATTCTAGATTTTTTTTTTTTTTTTTGGCTGGAGCTTGAGAAGATCTTATCCATACTCTCACAATTGCTGAGTTCATATGTGTGACTACCCTGTTGTCAGGGAAACATTGTTTTCTTAATGTTATCAACCACCGCTGAGTCTTGCAATCTTTTTACCCCCTTCTTCCATGAGGCTCCCTGAGCTTAAAGGTAGAGTATGATATGTGTAGCACTAAGTACTCCATGGGTTCTTATTCTCTGCACATTGACCAGTTCCTCAACTGGTCTCTGTGTTAATTGCCATCTCTTGCAATGGGGAGCTTCTCTGATAAGGATCAGGAGATGCTTTGATCCATGGGTATAGTAATACGCCATTAGGCGTGTTTTAATACTGTGTCCATTTAGCAGAATAATGGTTTCGGGTTCCCTAAGGCCTGTGACCTATCCAGCCTCAGGTTCTTGTTCTCTAAAACAGGGTTAGGTATGGCTTCCATCTATGGAGTGGGCTGTAGAGCTAATCAGAAGGTGGTTGGTTGCTTCTAAAACATCTCTGCCACTATTGAATCAGCAGGTGTATCTTGTCAGGACAGCCATTTATTGTAGTTTTCAGGTTCACAACTGGATGAGAAAGGTGTTTGCTTTTCTCTTCCGAAGGCATGCCTTACCACTTCCAGTTGAGTGCCAGCTTGATTTCTCCAAGTTCTGTGACTCAAGTATGTGGTGTCTTCAGCAGTAGGGTTTAATGTCAAGTTCTGGAATATAACCAAGGGCATTGGCAGTAGCCTATATATAATGAATGCTTTGGGATCTGTGTGACCCTATTTCTGGCCAAGATTTAAACTATACCACAGTTGCCTGCCCACCACCACCCCCCCCAGGATAAATCTTCAGGGGACTAAGATCTCTATCCTAAAAAGCTCTTTTTTTAAAAAAATAACAGGGCTGGCTAGATGGCTCAATGGGTAAGAGCACTGACTGCTCTTCTGAAGGTCCTGAGTTCAAATCCCAGCAACCACATGGTGGCTCACAACCACCCATAATGAGATCTGATGCCCTCTTCTGGTGTGTCTGAAGACAGCTACAGAGTACCTATTTATGATAATAAATAAATTTTGGGGCTGGAGTGAACAGCAAGTGGGGCCGACTGGAGTGCGGGGTTGACCGGAGTGAGCAGTCCTAAAATTCAATTCCCAACAACCACATGAAGGTTACAAGCATATGTACAGCTACAGTTTACTTATATACATAAATAAATAAATCTTTAAAAAGAAAAAATAACAATAAAAACAACGTCTGAACTATGAAGCTACAGTTTTGGACAAGAGATGATTTAGTGAATGACTGGCTTTGGCCCTTTTATTTTAAATGGCCACACAGATTAGAAATGCAGGTAGGCTGAGGTGTCTCCTTTGAATCTGATGCTCAGGAGAAATCCTTATTACAAAGGGTCATCCCCTTACCCGTAGAGGCAAGCGTGTCCACAGTGAATGAGCAGCAAAGAATTGAGAGAAGTTGGAACATAATGGAGCAGAAGGAAAGGAATTTATCCAAGAGGATCAGGACACACTCAGCCTGACCTTTATCATCTGAAGCTGTGCTCCTGAAGTCTCACCCTTAACCCATGAGGCCATTGGCTTGGGATCTCAGACTTCAAACCCTTGTCCCCAATACTATTATGATGTTTATGTAAGTGGCCAGATGAGAACTTTCGGGAATCGTTTCTCTCTGTCCACTGTGTGGCTCCTGGGATAGAACTTAAGTAGTCAGGTCTGACTGCAAGCACCCTTAACCCACTGCACCAACTCCTCAGCCCCTGGGCGTCTTTAAAGTTTGAATCTTTGGAAAGATAGCCTTGTTAGTTCTCACGGTGTGCCAAGCAGCAACCCCAACCAGTGGCCTGCCCTGCGAGAGGAGCCTCATTCCCCACTGAAGGAGTGATCCTTGCTTCTCCTCTGTGATAGCAGGGAGACCACTGAGGCTTCGCTCACCCCTGGGAAGCTGCTCTAGTTAAGGAAGGAGATATAGAGCAAAAGCAATTGTTGCTTGGGTGCCATGCTCTTGTTTTGTCTGGTCTGCTTGTTGTTGGGTTATATATAGTTATGGTGATGGTGATGGTAATAATAGTAAAGGTAATGATGGTGGTAGTGGTGGTGATGATGATGGTGATGGACACAGTGGTGGTGGTGGTGATGTTGATAATAGTAGTGATGATGATGGTGGTTTTGATGATGGAGATAGTAGTGATGATGGTGGTGGTGATGATTGTGATGATTGTTCTTCCTTGGCCAGTAAGTCTGGGAAATGCTGGATATACAATGCTTATCTGGGGAGTAATTTGAAATAAGATTTATATTAGGCCTTAAAGGCTCCCTATGGGGATAAGCAAGAATTCCCATGGTCTTATCTTCCCCTACACAAATACCTGTGAGTGGATGTGGGCCACAACTGGTCATGCCTGTTACCAAAGTTAAGCAACACCCCAAGGAAATGTAGTTTATTATGTTGCATCATCCAAACCCAAAGATAGATACCTACAGCATATTGTCTGACTCGTGTCCTTGATGGTACAGTGTGGGTTAACACTGCATTTACTCTCTCCACAGAACATTGATATCACCAATTTCAGCAGCAGCTGGAGTGATGGGCTGGCCCTCTGTGCTCTGCTGCACACCTACCTGCCTGCCCACATCCCATACCAGGAATTGAACAGTCAGGAGAAAGTAAGTCATGGCCTGGGCCACCCCACTTCTCTAGGAGAGCCAAGAGAACTTCTGTGGCATTACTGGGTGGGTAGGAGAGGCTTAATAGAGATGGGGTGGACACAGGAAGGGCTCAGGGGCAGGATGTGACTGCAGTGTGGGATCCTTTTCTCAGCAAATATGTCTCAGCTGCCCTTCTCATTGCATGCACTTTGCTATCAAGAAAAGCAGTGAATGCCGGGTGTTGTGCCGCATGCCTTTAATCCCAGCACTCGGGAGGCAGAGGCAGGAGGATTTCTGAGTTCAAGGCCAGCCTGGTCTACAAAGTGAGTTCCAGGACAGCCAGGGCTACACAGAGAAACCCTGTCTCGGAAAAAAAAACAAAACAAAACAAAAAAAACCAGCTGTGAATGCTAGTCAACTGTAGTTGCTGAGAGGATCCTATTACCCAATTTCTAGAGAAACCTCTCGTTCATCTGTTACCTTCATCTTGTAAAGTCTTTTCCAGTGTGAGGATGGAGGAAAGAGGGATAGCAGAATTCCCTTCTTGTCTCTTAAAGGAACTCCACTTTTTCCTATTAAGCTGGTTGGATTAGGCCCACCCACATTCCAGAGAGTCATCAGCTTTATGAAAAGCCCATCACTGTAAATGTTAGAATCACCTAACTATGTAGACCAGGCTGGCCTCTAACTCACAGAGATATGCCTACCTCTGCCTCCTGCATCTTGGGTCAAAGTTGTGTGTCACTGTGCCTTGCCTAATCTCACTCTGTAAATACCTTCCTAGAGGGCTGACAAGATGCCTCAGTGGATAAAGGCATTGCTCCCAAACTTGACAACCTCCATTTAATAACCAGGATCCACAGGGTGGAAAGAGAGAAGCACCTCACACAAGTTGTCCTCTGATCTCCACACACGAGCGTGCACACACACACACACACACACACACACAAATAACCATCACATAATATCTTATAGGACTGGCAATAGAATGGCAGAAGCAGTGATCCAGCATGTAGCAGACCCTGGGTTAAATTTCTAGCATGGAAAATGTAATTGTTTTCAAAGCATTTCCATGTGGGGTGCTATGTAAACTGTGAAACAGGCTGAGTACGACCATGTGACGTTTAGGAGGAAAGATACGCAGTGCATCATGTTAAGTCTGAGATGTCTAAAATAGTCAAGTGTTAAGTTAGGAGGCAAACAGAAAATATGAAGTTCAGATTGGAAGTCAGAGCTATAAGAATGGATGTGGGAGCCGGGCGGTGGTGCCACACGCCTTTAGTCCCAGCAGTTGGGAGGCAGAGGCAGGTGGATTTCTGAGTTCGAGGCCAGCCTGGTCTACAAAGTGAGTTCCAGGACAGCCAGGGCTACACAGAAAAACTCTGTTTTGAAAAAACAAAAAACAAACAAACAATGGATGTGGGGGAAATTAGAGAAGATCTGTGCTTTGTGGTGGGACTTCCCTAGATGAAGCAGCATTCTGCCAGTGCACTGTCCAATGATGTTGGAAGGGTAGACACAGATGGTGTACTAAGCTGTAAAACTGAAGATCAGCCAGTTCCCTTGATCCTAAGAGAACTATCCTAAGCAACTTTCATAATTATAGCAAATAACTGAGACTCTGTATGTTATAAAGAAAAGAAGTTTATTTAAAGCTTTGAATGCTGAAAATGTAAAATTGAGGCAGTCACATCTGTTTGGCCTCTCATGAAGGCCTCATGATAGGAAATATTACAGCAGTGAGACATGGGCAGAAGAGAGGCACAGGGTGAGCCCAGAAGCCAGAGAGATTCAGAGGCCAAGTGTGCTCTTATAATAATTTGCTCTCACAGGAAGTAATCAGTGTCTCACAAGAACTACATTGATCTCTTCAGAGAATAAGATTCCCAGTCTCCTGCATTATCCATATCCTAAAGGTTCCATTAGTTCATATGCTGCTGGTCAAGCTTTCAGCTCTTGAACCTTCTGGGACACACTCAAGCCCTGCCCACAGCACAAGAGAAGCACGGAGTGGAGAATGATCCAGCAGAGGGAACTAGAAGGAGGCCATCAGCCATTGCAGAGGCTGAGGCACAGCAGGACATCTGACTGTGACCTAGGTGGCATTCCCTCCCCACCCCTACTGATTCTCCACTCCCCTCTGACGTGATGTTACAAAATAATTATGTAAATAGTGAGCATAGCAAACTTCAAAATAATCAACAGTCCCTCCAAAAATGGCAGCAAGTTAAACTTAAGCACCTACACACCCACACAACCTAAAACCTGAGTCTTCCTGGAAGTGAATTGTTTATCTGTAGTCAACAGGCCTAGCTTCTTTGACCTTGAATCAATTCAGATCTGTCTGAAAAGAATGGGCCTGTGAGTGTTTGCTCTCACACTTAGTATCATGAGCATTGCTTCCTGGTGACCAAAACCTCACCCTGAATCCCTGAAGTTCCTGCATCAGGCACCTTGCCAGCTGCTCAGGAGCATCAGGGCAGGCTGGCATCAGTATTCCCATTCTTGTCACTGTTATAGGATAGGGGCCCCTGGTTCCCACACATCTGGCTGAGTTTCTTTTTCTAGATCTTTGCTGATGTCATCAAAGAGTGTCAGTGGTGAAGGACCACTATGAGATGGAGAGTCAGTGTCACACACCAGGGGTGTCACGCTCAGATCTGTTTGGCTTCACAGCTCCCTGCCAACTCTAGTTGAGCTTGAGTTCCAACATCTAGGACTCTGTCAGTCACCCCTGGACCACTACTCCCCAAAGAAATATCTGGCTTCACCCTGGCTATACCCTAAGGGGAGAATCAATGGCTACAGCTCAGGGTATGACAAACAGGGGTGGGATATACCAAGAGGCCAGATTCATCCATTACGGAGGAATGTTGTTAAAATCATGTGTCAACAGAAGCCCATCAATACAAACAACATCAACTGAACATGCGTGGAACTTTTGATGAGGATAATTTCCCTGAGACATTAGTAGCACTGGGCAGAAAGGACATGTTTGATATTGGGCTTCAAAGGGAATATGGCTACCACAGGCCCTCCTGGATAGGTGAACATGGTCCAGACTCTGCCCTGCAGTCTTATGTACTCAGTATGAGGGTATTCCACAACCACCAAAAAGGGTACTAGGAGAAACAGACTGTTTGTAAGAATCCACTAAAATTGAAATATAAAAATAGTATGATAAAGGCTTTGGGCTCCATGGTAGATAGAGCCCAGGGTGTCTTTGTGAGTGAGGGCCTGGACTTCATCTCCAGCACCAAAGAAAATTAATTAATTCAGAATTAAAAATAAGAACTGGGCACAGTGGTGCATCCCATAAACCCAGCGCTTGGGAGGTAAAGATAGGAAGATCAGGAGTTCAGAATCATCGTTAGCTACATAATAAGGTCAAGGCTAGACTGGGCTACATGAGCCCGTGCCTTAAATAAACAAGGATATCTTGTATGGTATTAAATGGATATTCAGTGGCAGGGTGTACATTACAGTAGGTGCAAGGTGTGGGTGAGGTATTTTGCTTTCACTGGAAATAGTCTTCAGATATCGGCTTGTGCAAGCTCTTCCAAGAGGCCCAGAGCCAGGTTGTAGAGTAGAGAGTGATTATGTTGGCATCTGAAATCTAATATGAGTGTGAATCAGATCCTTTCTCCCACTTATTTACAGAAAGACATTGTGCCAGTATGATCCTACCAGCCAAGCTGGGGACCAACCAAGTTCTGCATCAGATAGAAACAGGTTGCCCTGAAGTGGAAGGTCCCAGGCTCACACCACCCCACACACAGGGCAGGCACTGAGGAATTGCCTCTCTTCCACTGAAGCACAGCTCATGGCCTGAGGACAATGGCTCTCCTCCGTCCGCCTCACTGGGCACACACTCTTCTGCTCTCTGGCCTCAGCACAGCATCACAGCAGTGTGCAGTGAGAGGGTATTAAGATAGTTACCCCTGGGCATGGGTGTCCTGTTAACATCAAAATAAGCAAAAATAATTTTTATGACTACCACCACCACCACAACAAAAATCTCCCCTGACAAGTTCTATGTAATGCCATTTCAGAGCATTTTGAGGCAATTTTCCAAGATGGACTATTTATTCCGTGCTCAGTTTCTACTTAGAAAACATATTTTTATCTGAATCATACTAGAATCTTAGCAGAATTCTAATTAAAATGTTTGGTTTAGAAATGCCTTCTCTTTAGACCTTATTAGTAACCTAATAATACAAATTAAAACAATAAAATACCATGTTTAGCCTGACACATTTGGCAGATAAAGACACAGGAAGAAAAAGAACATGATTATAGGAGCTGCCTTCTTAGGAAGTAGTTTGGCATTACAATCACATGAGCCGTAAGAATTGCTCATAGCTCAGCTTCCTCAGCAATGTAACCTAAAAGCTGGCCTAAGCAAAGGGACTTAGAGTAAGAGCAAAGCAAACATTAGCACCAAAATAGGGATTGCTCTTCTAGCATGGGCTGGAAGGACCCATTACTGGGTCTGCTCAGCAGAGCAGAGCAGTGTCTCAGAAATAAGGGTGCATTTGCCAGTCATTGCCCATTAGTCTCCCTGGGTGTCAAGGACAAAGGCCGGTGGACTGGGCAGTCTCACCACTGAGCAGCAGCTTCCCCCGGGCTAGGAAAAAGCACAGACGAGTCTGCTTTTCCTCTGATGAAGTTTATACAGCAGCACTGACTTCAGTGTCAAGGCACCTTTTGGCCCAGAGCCTAATGTTTAGACAGGGCACAGTGAAGACCATGGGAAAATGGAAACACAGAAAGTTATGTGTAAGTGACCTGGAACTCGTGGATTCCAGTGATCTTATTCCCTTAGCTGCTTAAAGAGCTGTGGGCACAAATGCACACCTAGCTTATATATAAACTTTGAATGTGACTGGAAAAGTGCTTACCTAGCATACACAACACCTGGGTTCAATCCCTAGAGCTAGGGAAGAAGAAAAAACCTAAATATATCAAATTGCAAAATTATGCGTGAACATACTTCTCAATTATACTTAAAATATCTAGTTAAATTTCTAAAACTTAATGGCTTTACTATGAATTATTGAGGTGGGACTGCACGACAAGTAATTGAGATTATATGTACAGAGATGTCAGAGAAGGCCAGGAAGAGTCTGAAAACAAAGCAGGAGACAGCTGCTCGAGTTTACAAGAGAATTATTTTCAGCCTAGAATTCTCGGTACCACCACTATTAACCAAGCATGATGGTAAAAAATGATTTTTCTGTATGGATGCATCTGGAACATGTTTCTCCTTGAGAGGTTCTGGGAGGTCCTCGGGGTACAAAGATTTCGTTGGATAATAATAGTGACTAAGAGCTTCAGAATTTGACAAGTAGGAAGTGAGCAGTAGTCCAAGGACACCTGTATCAAACGTGAGGCAGACCCTCTGTGTGAGGACCGGAGCAACGGGCTTCGAGGAGGGTGTTAGAAACTTCACACAAACCCAAAATGAGTAAGAAACCAGATGCTAAGGGACAGTTCTCCAGTAAGAGAAGTCTGGAGCCAGCAGAACCTATAGGGGGAAAGCAAACGGCAGAAGAAGGATTGGAACCAAATCTCAACAAGTTGCCCTCTGACCATCATAGGCCAGCCATGGTGCACACACACACCTAAGTAAAAATTTCAAAATAAATAGTGGTGTAAGATTACAGTCAGCAAGAGATCACTATAGAAGATAAAGACAGACTAGAAAGCGCTTCTCTGGAGGACTCAGATTGAGGGAGGGAACAGTTTTTTATTTGGCTGTATTTAACTACCTTCAGGTATGGCTTTCATAATTTTATTAAGATCAGGTCTCACTATGTAGCCCTAGGCAATCCTCCTGCCTAAGCTGGAAGTGCATCGATGCCGCACCCAGCTTGATTATCATTTGTGACATAGCCCTGTGGGAAAAAACAAAATGCAGCAGAATGTGGTGAATGTTACAAAGCTCGAAAAGCCACAAAGCAACAAAAAGTTTGTCTCTAGTCATGTGTCAGCCAATGTCATTTTCCCAGTGGTAGCTGTAACATGTTAGCCTTTCCTTCCTGAGGCAGAGCGGGTCTGCATGGTTGGCTTGGGGCTACTTGTTTTGTGCAGTGAGTACTCTGTAGCGTGTCACCTGCAGTCCCTTCTCTCAGCCATTCTCATTGTCTTCCTTAATACAGAAAAGGAATCTCCTGTTGGCATTTGAAGCCGCGCAGAGTGTAGGCATCAACCCCAGCCTGGTAAGTGTCCTCCTGTGGATCCTTTTTATGTTCCTTCCTCTCCATGAGAAAACCTCCTGCTGCCCACTGAACACGATGCTCAGATCCACTTGCTGATCTGTTACTCACGATCCCTAGTATAAAGTTATCCAGTGGGTCTGAATGCAAGTTAGACTCAGGGTTTTTGTTTGTATCTTTGTTTGTTGTATTATTATTATTATCATTATTATTATTACTTTGTGTTTGTGGGTGTTTTGCCTGAATGTGTATGTGTGCACTCCATATGTGCCAGGTGACCTTGTAGGCCAAAAAAGGATATGGTATCACCTAAAACTAGAATTACCGCTGACTGTGAGCCACCCTGGTGGCACCCTGAGTGCCACCAGGAAGGTTACAAAGATACTAGAAATGAGCATTTGGAGTGAGAAGCACACAGATGCGTTGCTAAACTAGTTAGACACAGCAAGAGAAGCTGGTGGATGGGACGTGAGCAGGAGACTACCCAAAAGATCAAGTAGACAATAAAGGATGGGAAAACAGTAGAGAACTTGTCATTATTTAATGTCCGTTTACTTTCTACAATGGGGAAGCCAACAAACTCAGTGAGTCGGAGGCCAGCCTAGACCACATGAAACCCTGTGGGCTTAAGAAACAGTACTGAGTGGTAACCAATCTAGAATCAACCTTTGGGCTTCGTATGTACAACAACAGCAAAAATCTGATTTCCGCAACTGCTAATCACCTTTCTATTCTTGAAACTAAATTGAAACTTCTTATATAATCTTTCAACAGAACTTGGCCAAAGGTTGTTAATTATGATTGCCACTATTTTGATTGGGTGTAATTTAGAAATGACAGATATACCAGGCAGTTGTCATGCACACCATTAATACCAGCAGTCAGGAGGCAGAGGCAGGTGAATCTCTGTAGACCAAGGCCAGTCTGGTCTCCAAAGCAAGAAACCTTGTCTCGGAAAAACTAAAAAACAAACAACAACAACAACAACAAAACAGCCAAGTATAAGCCAGTGCATTGTGCATGTGTGTGTAGCAGGGCTGGCTTGGGTATCACTGTGTAGAATGACCTTGAATTTCTGACCCTCTTGCCTCTACTTCCCAAGTGCTGTGTCTTGAGGCATGTACCACACCTTGATTGGCCCAAGTTCTTTGATGTTGTTTTAAAGTACCTACAAGCAGGGGTGGAGGGAGCCAATCAGGAAAACGAAGGCTGGAATAGCAGTGAGTTACAAGTGCACAGCTCCCAGGGGTGGGAGGAGTCAGGGAATGAGAAGGGAAAGGGGCTGTGGACCAAGCAGTCCTGTGGGTGCTGATGACCGGTGTGAATCTGATGAACAACGGACAGTGTTGTAGAAATAACACTATTCTTCAAATGTTAGATATAAGTATTTTCTCTAAACCTTCCTCAAAAAGTAGAACACTATTTAAGAAATAGAAGCCAGCTGAAGAGGGGGCTCAGCACTTGAGGGTTCTACTGTTGCAGTGGACCAGAATTTGGTTCCCAGCAACCATGTTGGACAGCGCACAACTGCCCATAACTTCAGTTCCAAGGAATCTGATCTGACACCTGCCCGTTTTGGCCTCGGCAGTCACTGCACCACTGTTCAGAAGCCCACACTCAAACACATAAGTACACCTAATTAAAAATAATAAAAATAAGTCTTAGGTAAAACAGATAAGCAAGATCCCTTCAGAGTGAAGCTCTGTAGTGTGCACCAAGCTTTAGAACGGGTTCCTGCTCAACTACCATGACACGGACGCCTTAAGTGCACATCGCAGTCCTACAGAACAAATGGGCAGACGCTCTTGGCACCACTGTCATTACTGCAGAGCCACCGTGCTGTGTCCTCCAGGACTGACAGACTGTGGCTTGGTGAGGGTTCACTGTGGCCTTAGTCATTTAGTCCAGGACACGCTGCTCTCTCAGGGCATGTGCAGGATAGTCACTGCCCAAGACAAAACTCCCCAAAGCAAGAACTCCAAGAGCCTTCCCCTTGGTCTTTCTAAACATCCGTGAGTCCGGTAAGTGATGTCAGTTGCTTTTTATAAGTTTTACCGTCTTAATTACTTTAAGTGGTATGAAGCACCTTCACTTTGTGGTGCAATCCTTGCCACCCTCCCCCTGTAGAATTCTTATCTTGCAAAATCGAAACTCTGAGTCTGTTAAACATTAATCCCTCAGCCTGGTGGCCACTGTTCTTTTCTTAGACTCTGAGAAATCACCTATTTTAGATACCCTGTGTAGGTATATTTACTGTACCATTTCTGTCTCACGTTTGGCTTATGTGACATAGTATAAGGTCCTCAAAACTCATCTTTAGAAGCTCCTCCCTCTTAAGGTAAATCACAGTTCTGCCACATGCTGCTCATCCCTTCATCCGTTACTGGACACTAGGGTACCACTATAGTTTGGCTCTGAGAGAAAATGCTTCTGTGAGCCTGGATGCAAAGGTACCTTCTCTTTTTATTACTGAAGGCCCTGAGAACAGTGCTAGGCCATAGACTGTCAGTAGCCAGTATGTCTGAGCAGATGAATAAAATATGACACATTTCTGGTGGATTTTTTTAAAGATTCATTTATTTTTATTTTATGTATATGAATATTTTGCCTGCATGTGTGTGTGTATACCACATACATGCCAGGTGCCCTGTGGGTGTTGGGAACGTAACTGAGATCCTCTGGAAGAGCAGCCAGTGCTCTTGACCACTGATCCATCCCTCCAGCCCCTGTGATATATTTCTAATGTTCTTGATTAAGTTCATTACCACCAAGGTACTAAGGTTCTTAACCAGTATTTTCAAAGTCAAATTCATTTTCATTCTGGCTGGGGAATTTTTGTGTTCCATTTTATTCTGTCTGCTGTAGCCCACTAATTAGGTCCTTAAGCCATGATAATCCATCCCTAAATTATTGACACCAAACCACATGGGAGAAGCATATCTTTGCTTCAGAGTTAACATACCGGTATAAGTGTCTAGCACACAGGTGCAGGAATACCACTGAAGTCGCCTCTTCTCTTGAGGGACCGACTAACCAATGCCTTTAGCAAAAAGCATTAAGCAGGGGAAGAAAATATCTTCTAAATTTAATTCTACCTGGAGCTCCTTTTTATTTCCTGTTCAAAAAATGCTTCCATTCACATGTGTGGTAGCAGACACAGATGCAGACAGAACACCCATAATATACAATACAACAACAACAAAAGTACCTCCAGTATCTTCCTCTTGTCAGGAACTGCCCCGTGAGCCAGAAAGACGGCTCAGGAGTAAAGGTACTTGCCACCAAGCCTGATGACCTCAGTTCAATCACTGGAATCCACATGATAGAAGGAACAAGTTGTTCTCTGCCCTCCGCAGGTATGGCATGAGATGCACATGTAAACACACACACACACACACACACACACACACACACACACACACAGAGAGAGAGAGAGAGAGAGAGAGAGAGAGAGAGAGAGAGAGAGTGAATATCTTCTAATAGATCATACCAATTACTCATAAATGACACGACCATTTTATTTTGTGTTAGAGTGCTTTGTCCCCTGCCTGTGGCAATTGTCATGTTTAGATCTCTGTTCTTATGGCACCTGTCTCCTTTGAGTGTTTTGCTTTGTTGTGGGAATGAGTCTTTAAGAAGGAGTTCACTGCATAGCCAAGGCTGTCCTTGAACTCCTGAACCTCCTGCCTAACTCTCCAGAGTGCTGAGATCAGGACTGCATGACCACAGCCCTCTCTGTTGTTTTAACGTGAGTTTCTCTGTTGGAACACTATGCTGGGCAGTTCTCTTTGTTGCTGGCCAGTCATCTTCCTAGGTCTGGTGTCTTTGTTTCTTTCTAAATCTGATTGTTGTCTTATTGTTGAATTTTAAAAGGTGTGTGTGTGTGTGTGTGTGTGTGTGTGTGTGTGTGTGTGTTTTGCTGGATACAAGTCCTTATTAGACTTGATTTTCAGATATTACCTCTCAGTCTGAGAGTTTCTTTTCATTCTTTTAACAAATCTTTCTGAGAGTAAGGTTTTTTAATTCTGACCCAGTTTATCAGTTGTTTTCTTTCATGGTCAAGCTTTGATGTAGTTAAAAGATCATCACCCAACCCAGGTCACAAACTCATATTTGCTCTTGTATTTTCTTCTAGAGCTTTCAAAAGTCTTCCTTGTGGTCCCTGATTGGTTTTTATGTGAGCTGTGACGTATGCACTAATTTGCTTGTTTGTGTGTTTGTTTTATGTATGACCATTCAGTCCAGTCCCAGGTATGAGGAGAACACTGTAATCCTACCCAGAGCTGAAATATCCCCACTTTGTTGTTCTTCTAGACTGTTTGATATTTTTTTATATTTATAAATTTTAGAACATTAGTTAATATCTACCCAAAATTAAGATTTACTGGGATTTTTATTGGAATTATATTATATGTATATATCAAACTGGGAATAATTAATAATCTTACAATGTTATCATTTAACTCATAAACACATAATTCATGTCCACTCATTGAGATATTTGGTCTCTACAATGTTTTATCACGTTCTGCAGCTAGAATGTGTGTATATAATGTTAGATTTGAGCTTTAAAACTACAAATTGAAGAGCCGGACGTGGTGGTGCACGCCTTTAATCCCAGCACTTGGGAGGCAGAGGCAGGTGGATTTCTGAGTTCGAGGCCAGCCTGGTCTACAAAGTGAGCTCCAGGACAGCCCAGGCTACACAGAGAAACCCTGTCTCGAAAAACCAAAAAAAAAAAAAAAAAAAATCCCAGTTTTTCCTTTCTGGCACGAAGGAAGGTAACTGAGGTCTGTGGGACAGTGTCATGGACTCTTGTCAACCTTGGGTGTAGAGTTGTTTTTCAGTTTCTACAGTCCAGACATCTGCAAAGCTGGCTTTATCATTTCCTTTGTAGTCTGCATGCCTTTTTATTTCTTTTTCATGCCTTATTATATTAGCTAAATTTTCAATGACTGTATTATGCATGACAAATAAGAGAGTCCATCTTTGTCTTATTCTTGATTTGAGGGAAGAGCATTGTCTTACCCAGTTACATATGATGCTAGCTGTTGTGTTTGGGGTACATACCCTATATTGTGAATCTTTTTACCATGAATGTATTCTGAAGCTTGTTGGTCATGGTTTTTTCTCAGTGTTACTATGATGAATTACATTGACTTAAAAGCATCAAACCAGTGATACTTTGCAAAGCCTCACTGAATTATGATATATTCTACTTTATAGATGAATGAATTCGGTTTACTAATTTTTTTCAATTTACCAGTAGTTTTATGTCTATTTATCTGAGAAACTGATTTTCAGGTGTTTTTTGTTTGCTTGTTTGTTTGTTTTTCTTTGTTTGTTTTTGCAGTGTCTGATAGTAGGTTAATCTGACTTCTCAAGATGAGTTGAGAAATATTTCCTCATCTTCTGTTCTTTGAGACTAAAAAAAAAAATGGTATTAGTTCTTCCACGTATGTTTGGTAAAATTATATGGACCTGAGTTTACCATTACATTAATTTAAGCAAATATTGCAATTATTACTAAGACAACCTACCTTCCTCTTCTTGAATTGTACAAAACACTTCTTTAGAGGTTTTCAGATATAATGTTAATAATCTATCAAAATATTTTTGATTCAGTAATTGCTGGTATGAAATGTTCTTAGTGAAACTGTGACTAGTAACTGTACTGTGAAGTTTTCTGAAACTGAAGACACTTTCCTTTACAGCAGAGGTTCACAATTTAGGGGTCATGACTCCTTTGGCAAACCTCTATCTCCAAAAATACTTACAATTCTTTAAATTAGCAGAATCACATTTATGAAGTAGCAATAAAATAAGTTTATGGTTGGGGGTCACCATCATTTTATGGTTGGGGGTCACCACAACATGAAGGGTATTGAAGGGTCACAGCATCAGGAAGGTTGAGAAACACTGCTTGTCTACACAGGAAAGCTTGCTGTCTCTCTCGAGTTTGTAGGCGTAGTCAGAGCTCCTCTGCCTGCAGTCAGCACAGTTTCTAGCCTGTGTCCATGCTGTCATTAGCAACTCCTGCTTCAAGACTTCATTTTTCTAGTTCTAAAAACTGTTCTGGGCAGAACTGTGTAGAAGGCCCCACTTGTTCCCTTTGTACCCTTCCCCATAGATGGTGACATGCTGATGGTTTCAGTGTGACTAAAGAGCAGAGCAGGAGGGAAATGCTCAGATGTTGAGTCAGTGGCTGATGGACAGCTGTGTGTCACGGCCCGGAGCAGATGTGCTCAGCTCAGCCTCTTTCCCCATTGTCTCTGTTTCTGGCTTATGTTGTGTTACACACACAAAAGACTACACATCTAGTCCACAGTTAATAATTAAACATGGGCTGAGAGCCTGGCAGAGTGGCCACCCCGGCACCCAGCCTTCTCGCCTGTCTCATCACGCTTTGGCCTGGCCTCGTACATGCTTGTTCAGTGAACTTGAAGAATGAGCCCCCAAAAGGAGTAAATTAATAAAATTAGATAACTAGCTTCCCCCTCCCCAATTACTGAACTAGCAGAAAGAGAGAAAGGAAGGGAGGGAGGGAGGGAGGGAGGGAGGGAGGGAGGGAGGGAGGGAGGGAGGAAGGAAAGAAAGAAAGAAAGAAAGAAAGAAAGAAAGAAAGAAAGAAAGAAAGAAAGAAAGAAAGAAGGAAAGAAAGAAAGAAGGAAAGAAGGAAAGAAGGAAAGAAGGAAAGAAGGAAAGAAGGAAAGAAATGTGAGAGTCAGGTATTAAATAGTAATAACATTAGTAAGGCACCTGGTTGAAATTGACTCAAGGCATCTGACAATCGCTCCAGGAAGTAACTTGACTGAAAGAGATAACACTACCCATGTAAAGTGCAACTCTGGAAGCAAAGGGAAACTACAGAAGTGCACACTCACTCAAGTACAGCAGTGTGGGAGAATGTCCATTGGAAAGGCACGGAATAGTGAGGACATGTCCACTGTGGGAGCCTAGAAAACTGGACCTACATTCATATGCACCACTGCTGCTTCCTCCTCCTCCTCCTCCTCCTCCTCTTCCTCCTCCTCTTCTTCCTCTTCCTCTTCTTCCTCCTCCCTCCTCCTTCCTTCTTCTCCCTCCACCTCCTTCTCCTCCTCCTCCTTCTTCATCTGTTTTGTTTTGTTGGTTTGGGTTTTGGTTGTTTTGGGTTTTAGTTTTTAACACAGAGTTTCTTTGTGTAGCCCTGGCTGTCCTGGAACTCTCTGTGTAGATCAGACTAGCTTGGTACTCCCCCTGCCTCTGCCTCCCTGGAACTAAAGTGTTGGGATTAAAGGTGTGTTCCACCACCATCTGCTTCAACGATTTTCTAGAGTAAAAGTCTGGGTGACTATAAAGAATTATAATGGTGTTTAAAGATGAAAAAATTAGGAATTATGTCTTTGGTCTTTGGAAGGGACACACCGACCAGGCAAGCTGCTGAAGAGCCTAACTTAGCACTTTAGCATGGCCTGTGTGTGCCTGTACCTTGACTCCTGGTGGTAGAGGGTTTCTGGTCCGTACCAACCCTGACCTGTATCAGAGTCCCTTTTGTAAAAAGAGGTTTGAGACATCCCTTTGCTGACTTCCTTTCCCTCGCAGGAGCTCAGTGAGATGCTGTACACGGACCGGCCTGACTGGCAGAGCGTGATGCAGTATGTGGCCCAGATCTACAAGTACTTTGAGACATAAACAGACCCACTGGCTGCTGCTTGACCTCAAGTTAGTCCTGGACGCGCCTGCTCACCGTCCATCACACCTGCTATGCCCACCACCTCACCACCTGGATTTCCAAGGAAAGCTCAAGCCAAGTGGGCCAGCACTCCATCGAGAGGCAGAGCTGCCTCTTCCATGCCCCACCATGCGGACCAGAGGCAACATGCCTGGAGCCTATGTTCAGCAACCCTTGCTCCCAGTGGGGAGTTTCTAGAGAGGCAGCCCCACTCCTCACACGCTGGGTCCCCAAACCCAGGCCCTCTTCTGTGAGATTCCACAATGGGAAGTTTCTAGAGAGGCAGCCCACTCCTCACATGCTGGGTCCCCAATCCCAGGCCCTCTTCTGTGAGATTCCAGTGTTGCCAGTCCCTTGTGCAGCCCACACGTGCTCTACGTGCTGACACCAGCCCTTCACTCTCCATGTCTCTTCTCCTTCCCCCCTTCACTAACACTGCTCTGGCCTTGCTTCAGTCAAAACTCTGTCCTTAGCAACTACCTGCCCCAAAATAAAGCAGCACCCCACAGAACAGAAAAACAAACGCAGCTTTTGCCTCTTAGCCACCTAGCAGCACACTGACTAGGGAAATAGTTTGCTCAGCTCTGTGTAACTGAGGACTTAATTACACTGCATAGGTCTCACTGTCCCCATTTGATTCCTCGAGTGTGCAAAGGAGCCTTTGGTGCCTTGCTGATGGTCCACGGGAGGCCAGCTGGCGTGCACATGAACCACACAGCCTGAGTACAGGTCTGGTGTCTTGGCTAATGGAACCATGACCGTTGTCCACATCACCTTCTGCCCTGCTATTTATTTACAGTCCCATTCACACACACATCTGCCTAATATGTGGGACTCAACAGAAGTCCCTGACGCGTGTGAAGCAGCCTGTGCTGGTGAGCTCCTTGCACATTTGAACAGTCCAACAGGGTGGGAAGGCAGAAATAGAAACTGCGTTTTAGTTCCAGACAGAGTTGGTTCTTAGCACTTGTTGGACCTTTTACATTTGCCTAATGATAAAAGCTATGAGAACAGTCACACTTTCCCCTGATATCCTGCTGCTTCTCTGAGAAACAGCGCCCCTTCTTCCCCTCCCCCCTCCCCCCTCCCACCCCCACCCCTGAGTACTCGGGCTCATTGGCTCTAGAGTCTAGGAGCTCCTTGCTACTTTTCTCCGTCAAATAAATGTGCACTTCATAGCAAATGAGGATGCCCCTTTCTCAGACAGTTGGGTGTGCACAAACACCCATTATTGTTCTAAGTGCCAAATAGCCCTGTGCTGGTCCTTTGAGAAAGGACCATGTCCACAGCAACCCCTGAGAATAACCACCATAGTTCTAGTGAATCTCTGCCTGCTTATCTGAGCCACCCTGCTGGCCCGGTCTGTATCCTTGGAGGACCTGAGTTCTGTCCCTCCCTCCAGTCCATCCCTCTGATGGGTGGCAGCTGGGTGCAGCAGCGCTGATTCTCAAACTGTTGTAGCCTCTTGGGGCCACAGGCTCCACCTTCAGGCTCTATCTGTAGTTCTTGGCTGTGGCTCCATCCAGTTCCCCTGGGACTCCTAGCAACTGCATGCCTGACCCTCCAATCAGGTGAGTCAGAATAACTGGAACCTAGCAAAGATGGAGTCTGCAGATTCTCACAGTTCTCCAGAACTGGTGGACAGCCATGCAGAGGGGCAAGACACTCCCCCGCCCCCGCAGCCCCCTGTGCTCCCCACAGGAGCTCCTGAGCAGTAGTCAGCTGTGAAATGGGCCCCTTCATCTCCAGGTGGAAGTCTAGGGCTCAGAACCTCCTTTCTGATGAATGTGTTGCTCAGAAAGCTAGGACTTGTGCTGCGTCAGCACTGGCTGTGTTGATGTCATTGAGGACAGCCCTCACTGTCTCTGGACTTCTGCTCTGCCCAGCGGGGAGAGGGAAGTGCTGTCCCACACATCTAGGTCCTGGTTCCCCACGGGTGATCTCCAGCTATGTAGGGGAGGCCACAGTTAAGGCTTGTAGTTCAGTCTGTCTCTGGCTCTTGTCAGGGTGCTGTCTAGACATTTAGGAGCTCTCAGCAGAGCAGGCTCCATGCCAGTCACTGAACACCTTACAGTTCCTTGTAAGTGTAGGCACTTTGGGGCCCAGCCTCCCTGTGATTGGAATCCAGTTTGCCTAAGACTGGCCAGCCACATGTTCTTGTCTTTATTTTCCTTTGACTTTCTCCTGATTACTACACTTCTTGCCAGGGATGTAGAAGAGAAATGAGATCATTCCCAGTAGAAACAGGTACTGCTGGTGATGGGGGTGAGGCAGAGGGCAGGCAGATAGCACTCTGCTCTGGCGCTCTGACATGGTACCACACTGCTGCATGTGGAGGTTCAGGGTCTGGGAAGAGCTCCAGGGTACAAAAGGGAATATGGAAAACTGACCAGCTAAGAATACCAGCACAGCCGGTGCCTTACATTTTCTCCGGTTTTATTGGGGTGTTTGGGGGTGGGTTTGTTTGTTTATTTGTTTGCTTTGCGTTGGGGATTTTATGAAACAGAATCTCATGGCTGGTCTTGAATGCCTGATCTTCCTGCCTCTGCCTCCCAGGTGCTGAGATTAGACACCATGCCCGGCTTTGGTACTTTGTGGTTTTGCTGTGGTTTTGTTTGTCTTGTGCTTCTTTACTAACTATCATTTGGAGGTTGTCAAAAGCCTCCATGGCCGTGTGTTTCCCCTCTGCCCTCAGCTAAGCACAAGAGAGACCTGCAGAATGCAAGACCTTGAGAAGTTAAACCATGTGGGGAAGCCCGTGGTTTTCTGTGCTGAGTGGTGTCTGAGCTGATGACAGGTGACAGTGCTGAGGCCACACCGACAGGGACAGGGTCCGAGGAACGGCCCTCTCCTCAGTCCCTTCTCACTTTAGCATCCGAGTTTGTCCTTAGTTCTCATTCTTCATCCAGTTGCTCCTCAGCTTTTGTAGGGCATCCAGAATTCAAGCCATGGCTGGGAGAGAGAAAGCCATGTCCTGCCAAGCACGGTGCCCCTGCCTATGACTTCAGCTATTCTGGAGATGGAAGCAGGAGAGTCAGCTGAGCCTGGGGATTTGGTACTAGTCTGGCAAAAGAGACCCTGAGAGGGAGTGGGGCTGTCCCAAAGCAATCGGCCTTCTAGCAGTAATGACTATCTGGAGTATTCTCTTCCCATCTCCCACGAGCACCAGACACATGCCAGTCTCACTGGCCAGTAGAAATGGAGAACTGAGACCCTTAGAGACAAACCCACTCACCAAATCTAGCAGTTTCTAAGTATCCCAGTTAGAGATGCACCACTACCAACACAAATGAAAGCGGGAACCACCAGCCATCTGAAGAGAAGTGTTCCCAGCACCCACTTACGGCCCTGGACATCTAGCCCTCTGATTGAGGTTGGAGTTCTGGGACACCCTGAGTAGCTCACTGACTATCACTACATTAGTTGAATGCACTTGATACATTGTGGCCTCCTTTCTGTCAAGAGCACACTAGATAGCACCAAGCACTGCCCAAGTGTGACATACTATTCGAGGTGAACAGAGCTCATAATGGAAGTGTAAGGTGTGCCGCTGTGTAATATTTCTAATAAATATATTTTGTTTCTGCCTCAGTTCTTTCACCTGGTGACATTTATCCGAATTTTTTTCAAAGCACCAAACTTGCTTTGAGTCTGCTGACAGCCAGCATCGCCCTGCATGCTCCCGGTCCCTTCCCAGCCTCCCCTGCAGCTCTTCTACAGGTCGTGCCTCTGCCCTTCCCATCTGCAGCTGTCTTGCTGTGGATATAAGCTGTCAGATGAATTCCAGCACCAGGATGCTACCAAGCTGTGCAAATGTGCTTAAGATGGGAAGTGGGCTGCCTGGACCCCAGAAAACACACACAGTGTTGTAGAAAGTTATGACAAGCTTAAAGAGGCAAGTAAATAAAAAAATATAATTAGTAGAGATGCCAGTGGCACCTGGAAGCCACAGATGAGGAAGGCCACCCTAGAATCTTCATTCCTATTTCCTTTCAAGTGAGCCCCACAGCCTGGCCTTTTCCTGAGGACCTCCACAACTGCTCAGGGTAACAGTCGCTGATACGACTTAACAAACATTGGGCCAGCCTCAGGGCTACCACTTCCCTCTCAGTCTAAAGGGACAGGAAAAGTTGTGCCAAGAGATACCCAGTCTTGTTTGCTTCACATCTGATTGTCCTGTGCATCCTAAGTGCCAGTTGCCTTGGGCTGTGTACACGTGTGCATCCCTGCTGGCTCATGCACGTGCATAGTAGGCCTTTCACAGCTGCCCAGTGTCTCCCCACTTGGGAATTATCTCCATAGCAGCTGGCTTTGGAAGCTTATCACACAGGTTCTATCCTATGAACCTGGCTCTCTACATGAATGATGTAAGTACCATCCGTAGGCATTCCATGAGTGGGCCACCTTTGCACATGCAATTTACAGGAAGGGTAAACTGGTTTTGAAGTGGCCACCTGGTAGCACTGAACCCCAGGGCATCTTCCTTTCTGACCCCAGATTTCCCGTACAGCTATCTCGGGTGGTTTCTGTTGTCACAACACATACAATCCTACAAACCGCGTACTTTATAAAAAATAGAGGTTTGCTTACCATCAGCTCTGAAGTATGGACCCTCCAAGAGCCCAGCACTGGTGTCTGGAAAGGTATTCTTGCCACAGCATGACTTAGCAGAGGCCATGAGGAAACAGAGGAAGCATGCTGGCCCTTGGCCTTCCCTTGTGAAACCAATGATACCACGGGGAGCCCGGCCCTCATGACTCATACCCAGTTACCGCCAAAAAACCATTAAGCTTCTAGCACATGAACTTTGGGGAGATACATTCAAGCCATAGCTTCAGTGGCAACAGCTCAGGCTTAGCTGAGTTAAATGAGAGGCTCCTAACAGCCCTGTGTACAGATCCCTGGGCCCATGGCCACGTTCCCTCTGCAGGTGCGAAGGGCTTTGCTCTCGGGCTGTATGAACTTCTATCTGAGCTCCATGAGGGCCAAGTGTAGACATCTGTGCTCATGATGCCTAAACCTAATAAGTGGTGATTATATAGATCGCTTGATGAATTGGTCCAGCTGCCAATTACTTGTCTTCTGACTTGGAAATTAGTTCCAGGAATGAATACCACAGCATCCAGCCTGTGGTCCATCTTGTGAATGGTCTGTTCCAGCGTTTTGCGGCTTAATGGTGAGTGGGAAAGGCTCGGGGAAGAACTTGAAACCTGACCTCCCCGAGGCCTTCATCTTTCCCTTTCCTTACTGGTATTATATACTGGTCTCGTGAATGAAAAGACCTAACACATTCCCCCTCGGAGTCTTCTGGGATCTTTAAATGAACTCGTTTTAGCTTATTTCACCTGCTTCAGTAAGATATTTCTATATCATGAAGAAGAAAAAAAATTCCATAAATAGATTTGCCTAGAACACTTTAGAAGGTTGGCCAGTGGGTCTGTGAACCTTCCCATTTGTCCATCTGGGCCGCTATTTATATCCCTCCTTAGTGTGGCCATTTCCCTTGTATCTGAAAAATGAGACAGAACTGACAGTGGGACATGGGAAAAGTTTTCCTGCTACACGTGACCTCAGAAGGCTTGGCTGCCATTCAAGGCTGATCCTGGAAAACATCTGGAGATGGACCTCGTCCTAAGAAAGGCAAAGCCTCACCACCCAGAGCCTCCAAACAGGCAACAGGGATGAGAACTCACTGTGACATTGAAGATGTGTTGTTCCGACTGCTGAGGCCTTTCAGACCTGCCTGCTGTGCCCACAGCCTGCTGTGCCCACAGATCCAGTTGCTTTTGTTGAGGGAAGGGGAAGAGGAGGCCTGGCTTTGGCCACCTGCCTTTGTTGTCTACAGCCATGGGCCCAAGGTGAGAGCACGGTGGTTTTGTCCCTCTCAGAAATCCTGTGGGTGGCTCAGTGTTGGGTCAGTCGGCCCTGAGTGTGATATCAGTATTTAGAACTTTGAGGTATAACACAGCTGTTCCTGCAAATCATCTAATATTTAGCCCATCTGGGCAAGTGTGTGGCCGGGATAAGCCCACTTGAAGGAATTTGTAGACATTCACAGCAGAATCTCTAACAAAGGAGGATGCCAAGCTTCCACCCTGACTTCTAATCCAGCTTTCTTAGGGCCAAGTTTAGGTCTTTAAAGCCCAAAGAAACACTTATTCTCCATTTTCCCCTTAGTCTGGAGTCCAGGGAGCACACCACTCACAGACTGTTAGGCTGCTGGTCTTTGTAGTCATTGTTTGTTGCTGGTGTAACAAATTACTACAATGATTGCTGTCTTATGGTTAGAGAGTTTAGATACCAGTCTACACAAGATTTGCTGAATGCCATACTTTGAGTCTTGAATATTTCTCAATGGGTTAAAGACATGTTCAGCAACCTCTTTAAGAGGTGAGGCCTAGTGGGAGGAAGTTAAGTCCCTTGGGGGTGTATCCTTCAGAGATAGTGATACCCTGGCCCCTTTTTTCTGTTGTGTTTCCGATGCTATGAGGTAGGCAAGCCTCCTGCACCACACACACTTTTGCCGTGATGTGCCGAACCACCCACCATAGGGCCAAGGGACTGGATGAAAACCTCTGAAACCTTTCTTCCTTTTAAGTTTATTTTCTTAAGTATTTTGTTACAGCTGTGGAAAGCTGCCTGACACCTGGAACTAAAACGACCTCAGCAGGTAGGGTGACCTTCCCTTGGGGAGGCCCTAAGTGACAATCTGTTTTCTTGCCTTCCCCAGCTTCCCACATTCATAAATCGTGACCTCTTTCTTGGTCTTAAAGCCAGTGTGTGCTGAAGCTTCTGGCCATCCCTTTAAGACCAAAAGCATGTCTTTTCATGGCATGTGTTTAGTAGTCTAGAAAAATCTTACTGAAGAACGTCACCAAATTCTTTTTGCTATTCCTGGCTACATCTTCCCCCTGGCTCTCTGCAGCTAGGGAAACTCTGATTTTAGAGTCATGTAGGTAGATCGGGGCTATCCAGGTACTGTATTAACGATTCTCCCCATCCCACAACCCTACTCACCTTCACCACATCTACAGTCTCTCACCATGTGCGAAACATCTGTGCGCAATGCATACCACAGTCATCGCTCTGTCTCTTCTCATTAACAGTGGTAAAATCTTGTTTTCCTAGTTATAGTTGCCAAGCTATATGAAAGCTCCCTAGAAAAACAGGACCAGGGCGAAATAGATATGGAATGGGATTGTAAAGAAACTAGACCTTGTGATTAGAGGGTAGCAAGTCCCACACTCTGCCACCAGCAAGCTGGAGACCCAAGAAGGCCTATAAGCCGAGACAGTGGTGCAGACTCTAGTCCAAAGTTCTTGGCCATCCCTTTAAGACCAAACCTTTTTATGGCATATGTTTAGTAGTCTAGAAAAACCCAGGAGCACCAAAGGCAGGTCATGGATGTCCAAGCTCAACGTGGAGAGATTTGATGTCCTTCCTCTGGCTTTTTAACACCATTCAGTCCCTTACCCACACTGGGTAGCCATTGGGTGTTATTGTGCTCACTCTACCAATCCAAGTGCCCCTTTATTCCAGAAATGCTCTCCGAGGTACACTAAGAAATAATGCCTTACTATCATATCCCAATAAAGTTGATACATAGAGTTAAACATCACACAAACAGAAGAGCCAGGCTGCTCCACTATCAGGGTTCTCCATCCTTCCTGTGCCCCAACTGTTTTCCTAGGAGAGCTTTCCCCAGCTCAGCTGCCAGCTGGTGGTTTCCATTTCCTAGGCCATGTGCCCATCCCTGACCAAGCAGCTAGAGTAAGATAAGTGTGGTCCCTACTTAAGAGTAAGCCATGTTCATGCATCCTAGAACTGACTTCCTCCAAAGGCATTCCTCCGTAGTAATGATGTGTTTTCTGGGATGGAATTTAGCTTCCTAAACAACTTTCCTCCATGGGACTGGAGCCTGTATAACTAGCTAAAAAGTCAACACTTGGGAGTGAGCAAGGGACTGATCTGAATGGCTCAGGGCACCGGTGAGCATGGTTAATACTAGACCATTTGACAAATAAGCGAACGGAGGCGTACAAAAGCTAAATAATTTGTTTACAGTACCTTAGCTTGGAGGAAGCAAAGCAGAAGGTTAAACCGAAGCCAGCTGGTACCAAAGCCTGCACTTCCGGCCACTGCCATATTCCACCATTGTTAGGTACCTGTGGTGAAGGAAGCCTGTACTGGAGGTGGTAATTGGCCCTCAGTTGATGCTTTGTGATGCCTTTGCTGTGACTTACTAGGAAACAGCTGAATTCCTACCTAGTAACGGCTAGAGAGCTGAATTCTCACATTAAGATCTTAGACATATCTTTAGCCAGGTGTGTGTGTGTGTGTGTGTGTGTGTGTGTGTGTGACGGATCCTTCAGCCCCTTGGGTTCTGTCACATTGACCAAGACAGATCACATGCCCTAACTTAATCATTGGCAAAAGAAACAGCAGTCTGTGCTCCTCTATTACCTGACTTGTGCTGGGGGTCGATGGAGCCCATCTGTCAGACACAGGTTCCCACTGAGCAGAATCCTTTTGTTAACTTGGAATGGTCTGTGGTACTCAGGAGGCAGCCAGTATGTCTGCCCCAGTGTGCATGTGTCGGCCACATGAACAGGGCATTGCCTATGCCAGCTTTGATTCTTGCAATCCTTCAGGGGTCAAGGCTTCTTGGAGAATCTGGGAGAAAACAGCTTAGGGAAATAGGTGAGGGTCTAGGATGAGGGGTCCTGCTGCTCAGCACAGAACTTAGCGTAGGTTACAGTGCCCTCTGCTAGAACCAACCCACCAGAGCCACTGACTCCCAGCAGGAAATCGGTATGCTCCATTAAGTCATTGCCCTCAGACCCCCATAGCTCTGCAGCTGATCCTAGTGGCCAGGCCAGGTTGGGATGTGATGGGGGAAGAACAGACAGGTGATTCTAGGCACCAGAGAGAAGGGAACCTCCCAGGTAGTCATCAGAAATGGGTGCTAAGTGGGGGAAGGAGTCTCCCTGGCCTCAGCTCAGATCTGACAGCCTGAGGTTCTGTTAACCCTCAGAGGCTGGCCCCTGCTGTCTGCATCCACGGTGCCCCTGTCCCTGGGGCAGCATGCCTAGGGCACAGCATGGACAGGGATGTGGATCTTCATTTTGCTCCTTCCCCAGGAATGGAAAGAGGCTTGTGCTTGAAGACAGGATGATAGGCAGGAAGCTTCTGCATAGTCTCTCCCCACACTCTTACACTGAAATCTTTCTCTCCAGGATCACCCATCACCTCCTGTCCCCGAGGCCACCACTATCCACAAGAAGCCACCATGAGGGCCTAGAGAGATGGCTTTGTGAGTATGAGCACTTGCTGCTCTTGCAGAGGACCTGGGTTTGGTTCCTAGCAACCACGTGGGAACTTAGAACCATCTCTAACTCCATTTTCAGGGAAGCCAGCGTCCTCTTCTGGCCCTCTTGAGCACTTCATGAATGTGATGCATATAAGCACATGCAAGCAAAACATTTATATACATAAAATTAAAAATACTTTTTATGGCCAGGCATGGTGGCACACACCTTTAATCCCAGCACTTGGGAGGCAGAGGCAGGCAGATTTCTGAGTTCAAGGCCAGCCTGGTCTACAAAGTGAGTTCCAGGACAGCCAGAGCTACACAGAGAAACCCTGTCTTGAAAAAAAAAAAAAAAAACCCAACCAACCAACCAACCAAATAAAAAACAACTTTTTATAAGAAAAAGAATTTAGTGTGACCTCCACCTGTCAAAGCCACAGGTCAGTCTTTAGTTTTAAGCCAATTCTACTTCCTGCTTTGGTGGCTGCCCTTCCCTTGGCCCTGCATCCACCCCAACACTTGCACTGGCTCCTTTCTTTTGTGTTTTCTTCCCCCATACACCTTTGTGTCCATTAGGACAGGTGCAACACACCACCATAAACTGAGTAGTTCATAACCAAAACAAATTGATTTCTCATTTTAGAATTTTCTGTAATGGTCCTGGTTGTTGATTTAGCTTTTGCCCAAGGCCTGGTGTGTCCTAAACATGTGCTCACCCACTGAACCACACTTCCCTACCGTCTCAGTAAAGCGTAATTAATCCAATAAATTAATTTATCATGAAAGTTTAAGATCAGGGTCCTAGCAGAGCTGCGCCCTGGTAGAGCCACACCGATGGCCAAGCCTTTGCTGGGTTCTCACATAATGATGGGATGTGAGCGAGGGATCTGGCTTTCTTACAAAGATGCTGGTCCCATTCGTGAGGACTCTGGCTTATGCCTAACCCAACTGCTTGCTGATTCCCCACCTGTGTGAGGAAATGAGCATCCTCCCCATTGCATTGGGCTGGTTGGTACCTGAGCTTGCCCCTCCCCTCAGGGAGACAGGGGGGACCTACATACTGCCTTGCTATGTGCCTTATACTGCATTACCGTTGTGAGAGATGCAGAAGGACTGGGGATCATCCAGACGAGATTCTACAGGAATGTCTCAGCCAGTCCCCTGCGGACTGAGTCCAGATGGCATGGGTCGTCAGGTGAAGTTTAATCTCTGGATTACAGACAATTGATAGTTATAAGCACACGGACATTTCCTGTGACAGTTGTCTTCTAACAAAATATCAATAGTTCAATTTCATCAATGACGACTTGGGAGCCAGATGCTGGGGTGAAAGCCTGCTAGCTCAGAGAGGCAGAGAAAGCACCCAGCTGACCTTCCTCCTAGCTGATGTCCCATCAGGAATGCCCCTCTCTCAAGCTCTCTCTCAAACAATCTCCTTCAAACTCAATGACCCTCCTTTCTACTTCCTGTGTGTCTCTCTATCTGTCTTCCTGACTCCCCTTTACTCTCTATGGTTTTCTTTTTTCAATAATCCTATGTTCACCTCCTGTGAACTGGTTGTTTGCTCTGCCTCTTGACCTATGGTTGACTTTGATTAATCCTGTTTACAATATTCAAGCAGAACGCTCTTGGATTAAAGGTGTATGTTAAGGCTGAGCTACACCACAGCTAAAAACAGGTTGTTTCAGTAAATAACACAATCTTGGAGTACATGGTGTGATCAACATACTTAGATTTTTAGAAATCTGACTTTCAAATGTCACTGGCTGCTCTCTAGGACCAGGGGTACACATGCTCTTATGCATGCATGACTGGGGTGTCCCAGGGCCCAAGAATAAGCAGTTCCAACTAAGCAAATTGACAGTCAAGTCCCCAACGGGCCACAGCATGGTGTCTGTGCTTTCTCTGCCTATATCAAAGTGTTCTGTTCCCTGGCCAGCTTTGAGCAAGGGCCCTGAAGTGTGGCCTTTGCCCCAGCTCCCTAGAAAAGAAATAGTGTCCACATTTGACCCCTGGGGGTATGTGTTAGAAGCTGAATTCAGGGTGTGGAGAGATAAAGGAATAGTTTGAAAAGGAAGAGGAGGAGGAGGAAGAAGAAGGAGGAGGAGGGGGAGGGGGAGGGGAAGGGGAAGGGAAAGAAGAAGAAGAAGAAAAGAAGAAGAAGAAGAAGAAGAAGAAGAAGAAGAAGAAGAAGAAGAAGAAGAAGAAGAAGAAGAAGAAGAAGAAGAAGAAAAGAAGAAGAAGAAGAAGAAGAAGAAGAAGAAGAAGAGAAGAAGAAGAAGAAGAAGAAGAAGAAGAAGAAGAAGAAGAAGAAGAAGAAGAAGAAGAAGAAGAAGAAGAAGAAGAAGAAGAAATAGTAGTGGTAGTGGTGCTTTGAAAGGCACCCTAGTGGGAGGTGATAAGATGACAGAGGGCTCTGCCCTCAGGGAAGACTCTGGTGTTCTCTCTAGAGAGAGTTGTTATGAGCAGAGTAGCTCTGTACACTATTTATATGCAGGCGTTGGGCTTGGCCTGCAACTGCCCCCTTTACATGCTTTCCTGCCATGATGCCGCCCACCTTCTCCAGAGCCAGGGCCATCTGGGCCATGCTGCTATTGTGCTTTTGATTTCCAGAGCTGGGACCTAATAACCCTTTCTTATAAAGGACCCAGCCTCAGGTATTTGACCAGAAAGACAGCAGCGTGTCGCCAGAGACACCTTGTTCTATTCTTGTTCTATCCTAGACACGCTTAGAAACACTTTGAAGTGTCTGATCCACCCCTCCTCTCCTACTCCTACCTTAACCACAGCTTCAGAGGGACTCTTTCAATCCCACTTTGGGTGGTATGTCACTTCTGTCTCACTAGTGCCTAACATGCCTTACCTTTAAGAGGCATCCCCACAATTCCCAGCCTAT